>NC_034613.1:103057483-103058587 GCF_900095145.1 Mus pahari | reverse complement strand
GTAGATCAATGGAATAGAATTGAAGATCCAGAAATGAACCCACACACCTATGGACAATTGACTTTTGACAAGGGTGCTAAAACCATTCAGTTAAAAAAGGACAGCATTTTCAACAAATGGTGCTGGCACAACTGGCAGCTATCATGTAGAACAATGAGAACTGTTCCATTCTTATCTCCTTGTAAAAAGCTCAAGTCTAAGTGGATCAAAGACCTCCACATAAAACCAGAGACACAGACATTGATAAAGGAGAAAGTGGGGAAAAGCCTTGAAGATATGGGCACATGGAAAAAAATTCTAAACAGAACAGCAATGGCTTGTGCTGTAAAATCAAGACTTGACAAATGGGACCTCATAAAATTGCAAAGCCTCTGTAAGGCAAAAGAAACTGACAATAAGACAAAAAGGCAACCAACAGATTGGGAAAGGACTTTTACCAATCCTAAATCTAATAGAGTACTAATATCCAATATATACAAAGACCTCAGGAAGCTGGACTCCAGAAATTCAAATAACCCCATTAAATAATGGGGTACAGAGCTAAACAAAGAATTGTCATCTGAGGAATAACGAATGGCTAAGAAACACCTGAAAAAAAAGTTCAACATCCTTAATCATCAGGGAAATGCAAATCAAAACAACCTTGAGATTCCATCTCACTCCAGTCAGAATGGCTAAGATTATAAATTCAGGTGAAAGGAGATGCTGGCGAGGATGTGGAGAAAGAGCAACACTCCTCCATAGCTGATGGGATTGCAAGCTTGTACAACCAATCTGGAAATCAGTCTGGCGGTTCCTTAGAAAATTGGGCATAGTACTAACGAAGGATCCAGAAATAGCTCTTCTGGGCATATACCCAGATGATCTTCCAACCTGCAATAAGGACACGCGCTCCACAATGTTCCCAAAATAGCCAGAAGCTAGAAAGAACCCAGACGTCCCTCAATAGAGGAATGGATACAGAAACTGTGGTACATTTACACAATGGAGTACAACTGAGCTATTAAAAACAATGAATTTATAAAATTCTTGGGCAAATGGATGTATTTGGAGGATATCATCATTAGTGAGGTAACCCAATCACAAAAGAAGTCACTAGATATG
>NC_034613.1:103053646-103056900 GCF_900095145.1 Mus pahari | reverse complement strand
CCATCACTGGGAAGAGAGGCCCCTTGGTCTTGCAAACCTTATATGACCCAGCACAGGGGAAGGCCAGGGCCAAGTAGTGGGAGTGGGTGGGTAGGGGAGCAGGGGCGTGGGGGTATAGGGAACTTTTGCGATAGCATTTGAAATGTAAATAAAGAAAATAATAATAATAATAAGTATATTTAAAAACCTTATATCATTTAACTAAAGAATGAATAATGAAATTTGGATAGATGAAGCTGAAGACAATTTTGGGTGAGTTAATCCAGATCTAGAATACAAGCGTCTGGTTTTCTCTCATATTTAGATGCTATCCTGCAATCTTTTTATATGTGTCTTTCATTTGCAATATTCAAAAGACTCAGGAAAATCAAAAGGGGCCATGATTAGGAGGACTTTAATGGGATAAGATAGCATTTACTGAAGAATAGGAAAATGGTTCTAATCGAAGAGTAAGGGTTAAATAGCATGAGGATTTTATGGCTGGGTAAAGAAGGAATATAGGGACATTTAACACCGAACACCTTTGAAAAAAGTCATATGGAAATCTACTACTTTGTAGTGCTTTTAAATGTATAAAAACATAAACATATAGAAAAAAATGAACTTTTTCAGATCAACATACAGTAAGTAAAAGAACTGTTTCATACAATATGGATTAAAAGAAAATTTGAATAGAAAATTTGAATTTCTCTATAATAAAGGGAAAATGCCTTACTGGACACCAGAAATGACAAATCTTCATTTTCGTAGATATTATATCAATAAATTTTGCTTGATACACATTTAAGCCCCTTCAAAATATATCTCACAACCATAGCATCTGTTTTTAATGCATGCTTTCTAAATATCTTCATGTATATATTAGAAAAATGAAGGGGTTGTTTGTTTGTTTCTTTTATATGTAGTACATATCCTTGCAGTGAGTGCATAGTTTGGACCTCAAAATTAGAAGCCATGTAGGGCTTCAGTATTATATAGATTTAGAATCAGAAATAGACCCTAAATATTTATCCTAAGGTGAATCATCAAAATGTTGCTTTAATGTTATTGATTGCCATTTCCTCAAGCAACTTATAGTTGCATACTGTCAAAGATTTAAGGAATGGCTTATACCCTTGTTCATAGGAAAACTGTTCTGTTTGTGGGTGGAAAGGCTGCTGTTATCTAAGAAGGAAAGGCTTGACATTTCTGAACCTTATTATTTATTCAGCTTTATTAGAATCTTACCACATGTCTCTATTTTAACAAGAAGATGTGTCTTTTTCAGTCAAGTTATATCTTTATTTTAAAAATAGAAAATCATGTATGACCTGGGATTAACTCAACTTCTTTCTAATCCATCCATTTGCATTGTGAAAACAGGTAGATTCTCAGCAACTTTATCCTTGTGGTTACAAGAAATAATATGTTCATTTGAGGTTTCCTTACAAAATTTTATAGGTTATTTATTCAGAACAATGTCTGGGAATTCAAATCCCCGAGTTCATCTTTCTCACTTTCACTTTTGTGAAAGACAGTCCTGAGCAAGAAACCAATTTATTATGTTCTTTAGATTTTCACAAATATTTGATGTATCGTATACTGAGTTGTTAAATCTCTTCTTACTAAATCACTATTGTGAGTGATTAATGAGGAGTATCCACTATGGAAACTTCATCTCTTTGATCATCTCTATTTCATATGGGAGACTAGCAGTATGGTTTATAGTATTGACATGAGTGTTATTTTTTTTTTCTTAATATAGAGTGATTAAAGAGCCAATTTCAGAGACAAAAACCACCACCACAGCAACAACCACAAGAAAAACAATTTAGTAAACACAATCTTCTAATTCTGTTAAAGTGGAACCACTTCTGGCACTCAAATCTATATCAGTCAGGTCTCCAGAGAAAAATAGGTAGGAAGATGATTGTGGAAAGAGGCAGTAGAACATTCAATTTATACAGACAGACAGATAGACTGATAGACAGACATAGAGACAGATAGACAGACACGCAGCATATAGGCACAAAAGTTAATTTAGTAGGTTTTTCTCATACAATTGTTGAGGCTGAAGCCTTCAATTGTATAGTAAATGCAAACTAAGTAATAAGGGAAATAATTATAGATGTCGGTGCAAACATGATAGGCTAAGAATAGGGGTGACTTTAGTACAATTCTGTGAAATTACTGTGTATTTAAGGATGATCCTCTAAAGTGCTCTGATGTTCATGATAGAATAAAATATGTGTACCAGCTTCATGAAGAGAATGAATGGTGGCACCTTAACAAAATCTGGATGCTTTCAGCAATTGCATGAGTTTGCAAGTGAATTCTAGTCTAAATGAGTACTACATGATGGGCCAGTCCTGAATGGCACTGTGCTTGTGACTTTACAGAGAATTTTCCCAAACCAGAGCTTCTTTAACTTTTCCCAATTACAACCCCTTTTCACCTGAGGACTGTTAAAAGGTCTCTAGAGTTATATAGTTTACAATATACTTATATAAAATAACCTATTAAACAATAATAAATCATAATGAAATAATTACTATGATGTCTTAAAAATATACATATTTCGATCATTTAGTTAGTAAAGATGAAAGAAATTCTGTAAAATAATGAGAATGATATGTTCATTAAAGATTGTTTAAAAATTCTGTCTCTACTGAATATCTCATACAACAGGCCACCAGGAATTATCAATCTATCAGGCATGATTGTACATGACATTAATTCTCACATTTGAGAGGCAGAAGCAGGTAGATATCTGTGAGTTTGAGGCCAGTCTGGTCTACATATTGAGTTCCAGAACAACAGAGAAGGCAAGTCTCAAAAAACTTACTTTATCCCGAGTTGATTAATGTTTTGGTTTTATAATTGTTAATTTTGAAAACATTAAATACTTAAGCATGTAAAAGTTGGAAGAAATATATCAAATGGATTTCCAAAATTATTGAACATTCTGTTTCAATCTAACTATGATAATTTAGAGAATTTTTTTCTGGAAGTCAAATTACTAACCTAAACAGATAATTTTAAAATGGAGCATTCTGATAAAATATACTGTATTAATATACTAATTTGATATTTATATGCTGGGAAATAGAAGTCTTTGCATTCCATTTTTAAGTCATGATTCTTCTACTAAGAATATGTATATATAAGAATGGATCGATTCTCATTCTTCTACATGATAGCCGCCAGTTGTGCCAGCACCATTTGTTGAAAATGCTGTCCCTTTTCCACTGGATGGTTTTAGCTCCCTTGTCAAA
>NC_034613.1:103032818-103053340 GCF_900095145.1 Mus pahari | reverse complement strand
CACTCTGGAAATCAGTCTGGTGGTTCCTCGGAAAATTGGACATAGTACTACCGGAGGACCCAACAATACCTTTTCTGGGCATATACCCAGAAGATCTTCCAACTGGTAATAAGGACACATGCTCCACTATGTTCACACCAGCTGATATGAGGCCCCTACCATATATACAGCAGAGGACTGCTGGGTCTGTGTTCAGTCAGAGAAAACATTCCTAACCCTGAAGAGACTGGAGACCACAGAGAGTTTAGAGTTCTGGTTGGGTGGGTGTGGGTATTGGCTACATCCTTGTGGAGACAGGGAGATGGGGAGGAGGCATGGGCTGTGGAACAGTTGGAGAGTGGACTGAGGGGTGGGGAATAAAATTTTGAGTGTAAATAAAGAAATAAAAGACAAAAATACTTGCAAATTTTACTGATGACTGATTATTGCTTGAATCAATAATTGGAGGGAGATGTTAAACTTCAAGCTAATAAAGAAATAGAACTTTTTCCACATTCAAATTTGCATACATCTGAACTCTCCTATATTAAAATGACTTCTAAAGGGTTCCAGGATAAGGACTCATGCATATCTCTGCTGATGACAGCATTAGTCTCCCGAGAGAAAAGAGAGAAATCGTACTCAATGCATTGCTTTTAATTGCTTTCAAAGAAGATAATCTATAGAGAAATGAAAAAGGACACAGTGACACAACAGTTGTGATAGAATGTCTCTCTGACTTTCAATATAGTATCAATTTGATTTCCTTGAGGATATGGAGGCTATACTAAGCAAGAAACCTTTGCATTAGAAATGAGAGATAATCAAATTCTTAATCAACCAAACTTCCTTCTTTCCCAGAAACAGAAATTACATACAAGGGTGCAAACACGAGGGAGCTCTCATAAAATTCTATATTCAATTTTCAGAATAAATATTCTAATTTGCAGCAACTCGAATTTCAAGGTGTGTGTGTGTGTGTGTGTGTGTGTGTGTGTGTGTGTGTGTGTTAAGCACTACAAAAAAGAAACACAACAAAGTTTGCATTTCATTTGCCCAGGGGATCACTAATGAAAATTGAAAAACTATTATGTAGTATCTACATGATGTTTCTAATTACAAAATTATTATCTCCATGAGTTTCCACATATGCCACCCCTTATACTATTATCATATTACAGATTGCCACATGAAGCCAATAAGTAGTATAAAGTTTACATGCTGATTTTATGAATTTAATGTATATTAGACTTAGAATTCATTTAAATTGTCTTTGGGAGAGATTTATGAGAATATATACTGATTTATTCTAGCTAATAAAAGTTCTAACAGAACACTTAAGGACAATAGTTAGAAGTGTTTTTTTCCTTTATTTTTCTTTCATTTTTCTGCAATGTTTACATGCATATTAACATAATCTATTTTTTAAGAAAGAACTTAAGAGTAAAGGCATAAAATATCAAGATTTTTAGATAGAGTTTTCCACTCTATATCACAGACTATATTTACACTAACATGGAGTGCTAATAATATAGGTTTACACAATGATATCCACGCAAATACTTCATGAATATACATCAAACTTTTAATGGAATTTTAATATGTAATTGACTTATGTGGTAACAGATCCCATTTGCATTTATGAAACTCAAAATAAAGATGATATAACTGAAAAATGGCAATTTTCTCATACATTAATTTTTATAAAAGTTTTCATAACTTTAATTTGCATTCTCAAATCTGTAGCAAGCAGAACTTATTCATGTGTTTGACAATGCCATCTCTTCTGTCTAAATCTTCAATTAGCTGATTCTCTTCAGGATTTCCAGATAGCTCTTGACATAGTTTGTTTTGTCTTAACCTCATGTTGCTGATGACTTACACAGGAATAAATACCTTTGTGTAGTTGTTTCTGCTAAAACACATTTCAAATGTGTTAATATATGTAATGCTAAATTATGTTCCAGGATAGAAACTTAAATAAATCAAAAATGGTAGTATCTTTCTAACTTAACTATGATCAGAATAATCTGAGATTATATGTGCAAACCCTTAATGCATTCAATGTTAGCAACCTCATCAACCAAATAAAGGTCACATATGGAAATCACAAAAACACTTCAGTCAGTGGTGAAAATCTTAAAGCTTTCTCCCTCAGACATACAAGTAGTCATAACTGTCCATCTGTCCAACCTTTCAAAACTTTACTGAAGAATATATCCAGGGCAATAAAGCAAAAGAATCAATTTAAAGTTACTGTGTGGGAAATGTTAGTGAAATATACTGTCTTTCTATTACAATTTTAAACAAGATAAGATTCTATTAAAATTTAAAAGAAATAATACATATGACATTTGGCGGGAATTAAAAAATATTAATAAAAGTCTTTTGTCTATAGGGTTAATATGTAATTAAACTTGGCCCTTTGTGCAACTTCTCTTCTTTTATTTCTTTTTATAAAAATACATTCTCATCCTCAGTATAATTTTAATAGCTATCTATTTCTAACTCTCAGGCTTTGAGATCACAGGCAGGATGTGTGTGTATATAAAAAAATATATAAAATGAAAGTCTTTAAAAAAAGGAGATGTTCTTGAGATTGACAACAGAAAATAAATGTTAATAAATATATGTGCATATAAACTTAATTTGTTATAATGTACTATGTATGCAAAGTGGATTCTACTCTTGTTATAAAAATGATATAAGAAAGAAACTGACTTGGTTGGTGGTGATGGAATTTTGTTCTTATATTTCTATCAGTCAGGAAAAGAGTCATGTGTTGTTCATCTTTTCTCTTTTTTACCTTGAGTTCTGTTATAATTTTATCTATTTTTTAATTGGATATTTTATTAATTTACATTTCAAATGGTATTCCATTTCTTGTTTATCTTTTCTTGATGCCTGGCTTAGTATCTAAAGCAGTTTCATGGGTACGACAGAGAGAGAAAGGAAAAAAAAAAAAGAAAGACATAGAAAAAGAAAAATCTGTGTGTGACAGAAAATTTTTCAGAAAGATGTGAGTCTATGGTTGAATGGATCACAAATAAGGGACAGAGTTCAAGGAAATTATGCATTTTATATGAAAAATAAGCTTTCATTCTAAATAATACTGAATAATACTGAAAAGAGGCACCCTTTCTGATGCTACTTATCACAGCCATTGCTGTTTGGATGGCTGAAAAGTTTACAAAGATTACACATAAATGAAGAAGGTTGCTGGCAAAAGAACTTAGAGAAAATGAAAAGTTTACCAAAAGCTAACTTTTTAAATAAAGAAAGAACAGTTATAGCTTAGTTATAGCTTTAGTTATAGCTTCCATGACCTTCTCACCCTATTAGCAAACCTAAACCAAAGAAGCAAAGAAGCAAAGAAGTCAATACCAGGTACTTCTATGTCTGCCATAATTCTGTAGTAGAACAGTTCTCAACTTGTAGGTCATGACCCTTTTGTGGTTGAATGATTCACAGGGGTTGTCTATGACTATTGGGAAAGACAGATGTTTACATTTTGATTCGTAACATGAGCAAAATTGTAGTTATAAAGTAGATCACAAGAATAATTTTATGGTTGGGAAATCACCACAAGATGAGGAACTGTATTAATGCATCACAGCATTAGGAGGGTTGAAAAAACTGCTAGAAGATGTCTTGGGGGTTTAAAAACTAATTTATGTTCAAAAACCAAATAGCTGTAGTATTCAAAATAGTTACATGTTATTGGCCACAAAAAGAATAATGCTGACCAATTAAAAATGAATTATCCATTATACCAAAGAAGCTCCTAAATGAATATCTAATCTGCTAGATGACACCAGCTAAATGTTTTCCTAAAACAATGATTTACTGTTTAAGGAAAGGGAGTTACTGTTACACTTCTTGGTGGAAGATATTGCACTATTATTCACCAATAATACAGATCCCAATGGAGCAGTTTCAAGAGCTCTTCATAGACCAACTACATTGTACAAGGAAGAAACAAAATATACAGGAACAAAAGAAGAGTTTTTGGAATTCAATAAAAGATGCATTGATAACCAGACAGGAGTGAAACCCTGAGTCATTACGACCCTTGTTATAGTTCCAGAAGTCATGATATGATCCTGTACATATGAGTTAATCCAATGACAAAATAAAACAACAAAATGTGACAAATTTCCTACGTCTTTTCAAAGAATGTTACCAGTGAATACCACAGAGAGTAAAATTAAAATTAAGTAAACTACTAAAGAAAACAAAAATGTATTGTAAAGAAATAGTAATGGTAGAAATGAATTGTTTTTCTATGAAAAGTTGAAATAAGAAAAGACTGTACTAAATAAAATTAAAGAAGACACTTTGCAAAAACACAAATTCCTCCAGTGCCAGCAATTTTTAACATCATAAAATGTTGACACATACGTTTTCTGGTCAGAACTGCATTCAGTTTATCAATCAAATCATTCTAGATGAGGCAATCATGTAAGAACATAAAGCTGAGTTTTAACCAATCAGATACATGGGATGCAAAAATAATAGGAATTGTTTTCCAAAGTGGTATTACAAGCTTGCAGTTTCACCAGCAATGCAGGACTATTCATCTTCCTCCATATCCTTACCAACATCTGCTGTCACCTGACTTTTTGATCTTAGACATTCTGAGGTGGAATCTCAGTGTTGTTTTGATTTGCATTTTCATTGATGACAAAGGATGTTGAACATTTCATTAAGCGTTTCTTGACCATTCAAGTTTCCTTAGTTGAGAACTCTTTATCTTTGTACCCTATTTTTAAATAGGGTTATTTGGTTCTCTGAAGTCTAACTTCTTCAGTTTGTTTTATATAATGGATATTAGCCCTTTATTGGATGTAGGGATAGTAAATAACTTTTACCAATCTGTTGGTTGCTATTTTGTCCTATTGACAGTGTACTTTGCTTTACAGAAGCTTTGCAGTTTTATGATATCCCATTTGTCAAATGTTGATTTTAGAACATAAGCAATTAATGTGTGCAGTTTAGGAACGTTTCCCCTGTGCCCATGTGTTTGAGGCTGTTGCCCAGTTTTTCTATTAGTTTCAGTGTATCTGATTTTACATAGAGGTTATTGATCCACTTGTACTTAAGCTTTGTACAAGGAAATAAGAATGGATTAATCTGCATTCATCTACATGAATCATCAGACCTTCAAAGAAGAACTAATTCCAATTCTTCTCAAACTATTCTAGAAAATAGAAGCAGAAGGCATTCTACCCAATTCATTGTATGAATCCCCAGTTACTCTGATACCTAAACTTCACAAAGACACAACAAAGAAAGAGAAATTCAGACCAATTTCTCTTATCAATGCAAAAATACTCAATAAAAGTCTCGCAAACCAAATCCAAGAGCACATCAAAAATGATCATCCATCATGATTAAGTAGGCTTCTTCCCAGGGATGCAGGGATGGTTTAATGTATGGATATCTAGCAAAGTAGTCCACTATAAAAACAAACTGAAAGACAAAACCACATGATAGTTTTGTTAGATGCTGAGAAATCATTTGACAAAATCCAACATCCATTCATGATAAAGGTATTGGAAAGAGCTGGGTGTGGGTGGGATTAAAGATGCCTTTAATCCCAGCACTTGGGAGGCAGAGTCAGGCGGATTTCTGAGTTCAAGGTCAGCCTGGTCTACAGAGTGAGTTCCAGGACAGCCAGGGATATAACAGAGAAACCCTGTCTCAGAAAAAAAAAAGTTTTGGAAAGATCAGGAATTCAAGGCTGATACCTAAATATAATAAAAGCAATATACAGCAAACCAGTAGCCATTATCAAACTAAGTGGAAAGAAACTTGAATTAATCACACTAAAATCAGGGACTAGACAAGGCTGCCCACTTTCTCTCTACCTATTCAATATAGTACTTGAAGTCCTAGCCAGAGCAATTAGACAACAAAATGAGATGCCAAAAACAATCTACAGATTCAATGCAATCCCCATCAAAATTGTAACACAATTCTTCACAGAGTTAGAAAGGAAAATTTGAAAATTCATCTGGAATAACAAAAAACCTAGGATAGCAAATACTATTCTCAAAAAAAATGAAAGAACTTTTGGTAGAATCACCATGCCTGACCTCAAGCTATACTACAGAGCAATTGTGATAAAAACTAAATGGTACTAGTACAGCTACAGACAGATAGTTCAATGGAATAGAACTGAAGACCCAGAAATGGACCCACACACCTATGATTCCTTGATCTTTGACAAAGGACCTAAAACCCTCCGGTGGAAAAAAGACAGTATTTTCAACAAAAGGTGCTGGCTCAACTGGGAGTTGCCATGTAGAGGAATGCAAATTGATCCATTTTTATCTCCTTGTACAAAGATCAAGTCTAAGTGAATCAAGGAACTCCACATAAAAGCAGAGCCACTAAAACTTATAGCAGAGAAAGTGGGGAAAGAACTCAGAATCGGGCACAGGGGAAAAATTCCTGAACAGAACAGCAATGGCTTGTGCTGTAAGATTGAGAATCAACAAATGAATTTCATAAAATTGCAAACTTATATAAGGCAAAAGACACTGTCAATAAGAAAAAAAAGGCCCTCAACAGATTGGGAAAGGATCTTTATCAATCCTAAATCCAACAGGGAACTAACATCCAATATATACAAAGAACATAAGAAACTGGACTCCATAAAATCAAATAACCCCTTTAAAAATGGGGTACAGAGCTAAACAAAGAATTCTCAACTGAGGATTACCTAATGTCTGAGAAGCACCTGGAAAAGATGTTCAACATCCTTAATCATCAAGGAAATGCCAATCAAAACACCCCTGGGATTCTACCTCATACCAATCAGAATAAGATAAAAAATTCAGGTAACAGCAGATGCTGGCAAGGATGTGGTAAAACAGGAACCCTCCTCCATTGTTGTTGGGATTACTAGCTGGTACCACCAATCTGGAAATCAGTTTGGCAGTTTCTCAGAAAATTGGACATAGTACAACCAGAATATCCAGCAATACCTCTCCTGGACATATACCCAGAAGATGCTCCAACTTGTAATAAGGACACATGCTCCACTATTTTCATAGCTGCCTTATTTATAATAGCCAAAAGCTGGAAAGAACCCAGATGTCCCTCAACAGTGGAATGGATACAGAAATTGTGGTACATTTATACAATGTAGCTTTGTTGAAAGAAGTATGTTACTAGGTGGGGATTTAAACATCTCAGGTGCTCCCACTGGCCCAGTGTGCCATGACATTCTCTGACAGCTACCTGTGAATCAAGATGCAGAACTCTCAACTCTTTTACCAGCAACATATCTGTCTGAATGTTGCTATGCTTTCTACCATGATGATAATGGACTAAACCTCTGAACTGTAATCCAGCTCCAATTAAATGTTTTCTTTTATGAGTTTCAGTGATCATAGTGTCTCTTTATAACAATAGAAACCCTAACTAAGATAGTAATATACATATATTATGTAATTCTCTTGTATATTCCATTGTGGTCTGGAAATTTTTATAGAAAATGTGCATCTCCTTCTATTTCAAGCTTAGTGTGGATGTATACTACAAATTTAATCTAAAAAAAATAGTCTAGTGGCTATGCAGGGCATAGATTAAAAAGATACACATTACCATCTCAAGAAATTCTATTCTTAATGGATTCACAGCAGATCTTAATAGGGCAGACAGTCATGATATAATTTTGACCCAGACAATGAAATATACTGGTTCTCAGGCATCTCTATTCAAAGAATTACAGATTTTTATCTTCTTAGCTAAGGCTCTGGTTTTGGCCTAACATCAGCCTTATTGAATCTTTTATCTTTCTATGGAGTTTCACAATACTACACATTTTATTTATTTATTTATTCATTTATTTATATTTATTCATTGAATATCTTCATTATATGAAGACTTTAATACATTAATTTCTAGGGTTGTAAAGATCCAAGTTATATATTCTTTACTTTTTACCACAAATGCTTTTGATTTCCACATGTAAAATATAGGTGGCCCTTTGATGGCTTGTTTTATGCCAGCTTGACACATGCTAGATTCATTGAAATGGAGGAATCCTGTATTGAAGAAATGACTTCATAATATCAGGCTGTAGGCATGTCTGTAAGGAATTTCCTCAATTAGTGATAGATATGGGAGTTCTAGCCTATTATATAGGGGACACAAGTACACTGGGTGTACTAAGATCTATGAGAAAGAAGGATGAACAAGCCATGTGGAGCAAATCAATAATCAGAACTTCTTCATAGCCTCTGTATCATCTCCTGCCTCTAATATCCTGCCCTGCTTGAGTACCTACCCTGATTTTAATGATGAACAGTGATGTGGAATCTGAAGTTCAAATAAATACTTACTCACCAAGTATCTTTTTTTATGGTGTTTTGTCACAGCAATTGTAACACTATGACAGGTACACAATTTTAACTTGTTCTCATATGTATAGTTTAAACCTGAACTTTTCACTTAAATAAGGTATGTGTAAGATTACATATATGAAGTATCATGAGTCAAATCAAATATTTTATGCTTCCAAAATTTAGTGTTATAAATTGAATAAAAAAGAAGAGTCCAGGAGACAGAAATGGCAAGCTTATAAAAGGCAAAACAGCTAAGAGGGAAAACCTTGAAATCATATTCCTCACAAAGAATTTTCACATGTACTTTTTACCTTTCATATTCAATCTGCTAAAAGTTTCATCTCTACAACGTTTCTGAGTTCAATTTACATTCTCAAACATCCAGGCAACCTTATCCTTATGCTTTACCTATACTTTATGAATCATGTGAGTTGGGGTTATGTACTTCCAACTTTCTCATTCTATGATCATATGCTGAGTCTCTACCATTCTGGGTCCTTAGATTGTCCATTTTCTAATGCCTCCATTTGGTATTGCTCAGGGTAGCTTTTGCAGTGGCTTACTATCTGATTGAGGAATGTGTCACTCATCTTATGCTAGGGCCTAGACTACCAATGATCAAATTTTATTGCCAGATTTAACTGCCACTTAGCTGATGACTTGGAATATTTGGGGCACCCATATTCACAAATTGAGCTCTTTTGATGACACATATTAGTCTATATATGATACAGAAGAATTGGGGAAGTTAAACTGCAATATAGGCACAATGAAAGCTTAAGTACCTCCATTGAATCACTGAAGTATATATAGCCAGCCAAAGTGTCCCAGAGTGAGTTGAAGTGATCAAGCTTTTATGGTTCCAGAAGAATCCATTACTCTATGTGTTGTTACTCTATGGAAAGGGCTTGGTCCTTGCTGAGTCAGGTTTCTGGAACTAATTAAAAATACAGGTAGCTTACAGCTAGTGAATATTTGCTGATAGACTTCTAGAAAATTAACTGTTATTAGTTATCTAAGTAGTCTATACCTATCTGCATTGGACTCACAATTTTTAATGTTTCGTCTATAGTATATTAATGGTTTGTATAAAAACTCTGCCATGATGTGTTTTTTATAATGAAAAATGATTGGACATCTGGATTAGTTCTGCATTTTCAGGAGTTTGAATGAATATAAAGTTGTTAAGGAGTGTGTCAACAGTCTCCTTTGAAGTCCTATCACAGTAGCTACTTCTAACTGATTAATTCATTAGCTAATTCTAACTTAGTTAGAATCAAGTCAAACTTATAGCAGCAGACCAAGCAAAAAACCAAAAACAATAAATAAAGAAAATAATAAATAAATTATGCAATCAGCTAAATAATGTCATAGCTAGCTGAAGATATATATTGTTAAATGGACATTAAGATAAAAAGGTATGTTTATACAATAAAAATGTGTTCTGTTTTCCAATAACCTGAACTAGGCAAGCCTCATTGTAAATTTTATTTTGCCATTTCATGTCATATTTATTTTGTGTTATTACAAATAATTTTGACAGCAATAAAAAAGCCTGTGTTTTTTTCATAATACTGGAGGCTTATCTAATAAATTGCAAGTTGCACACTGGTAGACAAGTGTACTAACCCTCTCTTTGGGCAGAATGTTACAATTATTTCACTTACATGAATATTTCCAAATTGAAAAAAAGGTGGACATTTATTTAGGTCGTATAAATAATGAACTGTAAAGAGCATTAAGCCATCTAGGAGATGGATGCTATGGCCAAGTGTTGTGCATGTATGCATCTGTCATAATTTTTTTCGTAAATTCAAATTCAGGAGAAAAGAAATTTCCTTGTAGAGATTTGAGTAAGAAAAGATGAAAAGGTATTATATCCTTAATGTTGTTTGAGAAAGGTATTTAGTGTCATTCATCAGTTGCAAAAAGAATTTGTAAAGAAGACCAGAGAAATCAATATAAGATTTGAAGCAGAATTAAATAAAGAAGAGGTTAAATAAAGGGCAGTGAGAAAAGAGTAGAAAAGTCAATGAGGTCCTTTGTTTTGCATTCTGTATGAATTAAAAGAGGCTAAGATGTAATTGTGAAGACTGCTTTGTAGTTAAGCATGCGCTTTCTGTTCTTCCAGAGAACTCAAGTTCAGATAAAGTTAGGCTGCTCAAAACTGTAACTCCAACTCTGGGAATTTAACACCTTCATCTGGCCTCTATAGAAATCCACATATTTGGCACTCTACAGATCCATACACATTATTAAAAAAATTAATAATAAAAGAGTAGGAACACTGAAAGAGCCATGTTTAGGGTAGTGTTAGGTCAAACATTGTAAAATATATTACAGCAAATATCTAATACATGTTTAAGAGGCAGTAAACAGAATGCAGTATGTATTGGGTCTGAGATGTTTATAAATTAAATTGCTGTGTTAATTGCACATGACCTGGATTATGCTGATTAGAATTATAATTGGTTTAAGAGTTCTATTTGTACTCACTCCAAATCCTATTAATAAGAAATTAATATGACTACCAGAATGATAGAGAAATGAGTGTGATACTTGAAAATTCATGATGAGAAATATTGTTTTTTTTTTTAAAAACAAGTCAGAGTTTTGGTTCTTCTGAGTAGGCTAGGAATATATTTCCTTCCTAGATGAAGTCTTCCCATAAACTAGCAAAAAGAAAAAGTTTAGATTGAACAATATTATTTATGAAGACATGCTTCTCAAGAAGGAATTTGTTAAATCATCAGGGATTTCTCACTTACAGATTCTGTTAGCCAATGTTCTCCAAAGAGATGGAAAAGGTGTCTCATATAGTGTGTGTGTGTGTGTGTGTGTGTGTGTGTGTGTGTGTGTGTGTGTGTGTGTGCATGTGGTTGTGTGTGTGTGTATGTGTATGTGGTTTGGTGTGTATGTTTGTGTGTGTAGTTGTGTGTGTGTGTGCCGTGCGTGTGTGTGTAATACCACCTACTTTTATGTAGTATCTTTCTACTTCAGTTAACAAAAGTGAGGCAACTCTCCAGAGACATGCAGAAAGGTCAGATTGATATAAANATTCTGTTAGCCAATGTTCTCCAAAGAGATGGAACTCTCTCTCTCTCTAGTGTGTGTGTGTGTGTGTGTGTGTGTGTGTGTGTGTGTGTGTGTGTGTGTGTGCATGTGGTTGTGTATGTGTGTGAGTGTGCTTTGTGTGTGTTATTGTGTATGTAATTTATATAGATGTAATTCATGTGCATTATATAATATAATACCACCTACTTTTATGTAGTATCTTTCTACTTCAGTTAACAAAAGTGAGGCAACTCTCCAGAGACATGCAGAAAGGTCAGATTGATATAAATAATCCTTAATTGAATCTTTCTTCACTGTGGAATCTTGACCATATCAATTTTTCAACTAAAACTAAGCATCATTTGTGGTTACACACATCTTTATTTCTAGTTTTTCAGAGTCAGTGGCAGGTGAATTTCTATGAGTTTCAGGGGAGTCTGAACTACATAGCAAGTTCAAGGATATTCAGGGCTGCATATAGAGACCCTATCTCAAGATACAAAACAAAACAAAATAAAACAAAACAAAACCCCACAAGTATCACAATAATCTCTATGGACTTGGTAATAGACACTTATGGTATATTTAATAAATTACAATATATGTATATATTATAAACATGTATGTACTTACAGACTTATAGTGTATGTACTCATATATAAAACACACAGCCAAAATAAGTTATGCCAGTGATGTGGATATACATTAACATAACATGACAAGTGTACTGACTAGTAATAGTTGTTTCAACTTGACACAGCTGGAGTTATCACAGAGAAAGGAGCTTCATTTGGGGAAATGCCTCCATGAGATCCAGTTGTAAGACATTTTCTCAATTACTGATCAAGGGGGGAGGTCCTCTTATGATGGGTGGTGCCATCTCTGGGCTGGTAGTCTTGGGTTCTATAAGAGAGCAGGCTGAGCAAGCCAGGAGAAGCAAGCCAGTAAAGCACATCCCTCCATGGCTTTTGCATCAGCTCCTGCTTTCTGTCCTGACTTCCTTTAGTGATAAACAGCAATGTGGAAAATGTAGGCAAAATAAACCCTTTCCTCCCCAACTGCTTCCTGGTCATGTTTGTGTAGGAATAGAAACCCTGACTAAGACAACAAGCAAAATTCACCATCTCAGGGACTATAGTGAATTTTCTTGATAAAGGGAGTAGAACATGCATGTTTTGATGCAGATTCAAAAATAATTGGAAGGTTATTGGTGTAGCTTAACAGATGAAAGTATTTGCCACAAGAAACTGATGACCTAAATTAAATCTCTGAAATTCACAAATACTATTTGCATATTCTGTGACATTGGAAAACCAGACATATTTTATGAGGCTACAGATAGAAATTTCTATGATAAAATATGTTATTTGACAAACATCAAGTAATAAATGATAATAATGTAGTCAGTTAATAATATATAAACCCAAGTAAAGACAGGAATAGGCATTTATATTAATTTTTAAAGTACTGCAAAAAATAATGAGTAAAATTTTGATGCTATAAAGCACTAGATATAATTCTATGCTTAGATCTGGTTGGGGAACTTGGTAGGTCCATGGATTAGAGGATTTGTCCTCTATGTGCCTTTACTAGGGGTTTGATGGGCATGAAACTGTAAAGCCTATGGTAAGATATAAAAATGACTGACCACATGTCCTTGAAGAGAATTTTGTCATTTTATCTACTTTATCTATTATTGCTATTAAAAACACTCTTTCAACTCAAGAAGTTAGACACCAGGGAAACTAATAACCTTATTTAAATATGAGATACAGAGCTAAACACAGAATTCTCAACTGAGGAATGCCTAATGACTGAGAAGCACCTAAAAAATGTTCAACATCTTTAGTTATCAAGGAAATGCAAATCAAAACAACCGTAAGACTCCACCTCACGCCAGTCAGAATGGCTAAGTTCAAAAAAACAGGTGACAGCAGATGCTGGCGAGGATGTGAAGAAGAAACACCTCCATTGCTGGTGGAATTGCAAGCTGGTAAAACCACTCTGGAAATCAGTTTGGCACTTCCTCAGAAAATTAGACATAGTACTGTTGGAGGATCCAGCAATACCCTCTTAGGCATGTACCCAGAATATGCTCCAACATGTAACAAGGACACATGCTCCACTATGTTCATAGCAGCATTATTTATAATAGCTGGAAGCTGGAAAGAACCCAGAAGTCCCACAACAGAGGAAGGGATACAGTAAATGTGATACATTTGCACAATGGAGTACTATGTAGCTATTAAAAGCCATGTATTTATGAAACTCTTAGGCAAATGGATGAATCTGGCGAACATCATTGAGTGAGGTAACCCAATCATAAAAGAACACACATGATATGCACTCAGTGATAAGTGGAGATTAGCACTATAGCGTGGAACGTCCAAAATACAATTTCAAAATCACATGAAACTCAAGAAGAAGGAAGACTAAAACCAAAGTTTAGATACTTTGATCTTTGAAGGGGGAACAAAATACCCACAGAAGGAGTTACAGAGACAAATTATGGAGCACAGACTGAAGGAATGACAATCCAGAAACTTCCACACTTGGCTATCCATTTGAGATACACAATCACCAAACCTAGACACTATTGTGGATGCCAACAAGAGCTTGCTAACAGGAGCCAGATATAGCGGTCTCCTGAAAGGCTCTGTCAGTGCCTGACAAATACAGAAGTGGATGTTCACAGCCATCCATTGGACTGAGCACAGGGTCTGACTTTCTGTCACAATTTTGTCAGCCTTTTTGGCTCTTTCTGCCTCCACCCCTTCTCCAGGTACCCACTCCCCTTCTTTCTTTCACAATAATCCTCCTTTATACAAGGTCTATCACATGAAGTGATTTCTCAGGGGGACACCTTGGCATGAGTCATCAAGTACCTCCCTTACCCCTGCTGCAGTTGCATTATATTTCATAATATTGGTTCTGAAACAGACTGAACAGTCTCTCCTGGTGCTTGTGCTCCTCTCCTCAGGTTTACTTCATATATGCTGGGATTTGACAACCCTATCTGCCTACAGGGAAATTTCTTCCCTGGTAGCCAACAACTTCATTTCTCTACCCACTAATTGGTTGGGTTGGTGAGATTTCCCTTTCTTGTCGGGTTTAGGCTTCCCTGGAAGTCACATTCTTCTACCAGAATGATTCACATTCATTCTCTCTCTCTCTCTCTCTCTCTCTCTCTCTCTCTCTCTCTCTCTCTCTCTCCCTGGTATCAGATATAATATGTCTGCTCAAGGGTCTTCCCTGTTCTCTGTTACAGCCTCCTGATTGCTTGGCTGGACAACTTGTACCTACTTATTCTGGTCTCAACTGTGTCCTTGGGATGCCCTGGGCTCAGGCTAGTGGCTACACAACCCACCCATGAGAACTACTACGCAAGTATTGCCAGCACTTCAGTAAATGAAATGTGGTTCCCAGCCCCCTCTCTTCCCTATCTAGTCCCCTACACACTCTATAACTTATAATACATTAAGGGCAGGGTAGGACACATCTCTTCCTGCCAACAGCTGCTCCTGAGCTTAGCTGCTGATCTCAGAAGTTTTATGGATCCTTTGTCTGTGAATTAGATTCCAAATTCTAGCAAGAGTTCTATTGCTCCAATCTCCACTTGGCCACATGGACCCACACACTCTTCCCACTCTTTCAACTGCCCTGCACTATGAGCAGCTTGCCTTCTTCCATGGACTCAAACTTTTTTCTTGATTTCCAGTTTCTCACCACCTCAGACAAATGATTCTCAAACATCTTATATTTAAATTTCTTCTGCTATACACTTAAAGTTCTACTTCTCCACTCTTAAAAAATCTTTTATCTCTGATTTCTTTACATTCTGTTCTAAAAATAAACAAACAAAAGTATACCTTAACTCTCATCTAAGGATTTATGAATTGCTCTTTGGGTAATCAACAATATTTGACTTATTCAGCACCTGTGTGTGCAAATAACTCAAGTTCATCTTGATGTGTGTGTAACTTGAATTTAAGTCTGTGTATATGTTCATATAATAAGCCAACTAGAAAATGTGGTTTAACTATTAGCAACCATTGTAGGGACTGAGGTAGCCGAACAAACTCCATTTGGATTTTAAGACTCCACTCTAAGTTAACATGTACTTTGAAAGGCATGGTCCCCACCATTGAGGGCTGAGAAAATCAAGAAATGTTCCCTGCAGTTGTAAAAATAGGCACATCTGGTAACAAGAGTGGGCTAAGAAAATATAAGTTATTCCCAGGTCAAGTTGCTCCTTTTTGATGTATGCTCCCTCCTTACAGTTTAACCATGTGCTATAAGCCCATTAGCTTAATGGCCAGCATTACTTTACCCCCACTTGCGGTATTTTGTTATTGTTGTTATTGTTGTTGTTGTTGTTGTTATGGTGGTGGTGGTGGTGGTGGTTCTTCCCCTCCTCCTCTCTTCCTCCTCTCCTCCTCCTCCTCCTTCTTCTCTTTCTCCTCCTTCTTGTTTCTGTTTTTCCATTTTAATTCTCCTTAACTCATGAGCAGTCCTTAATATTTCAATATTTTGGTTATTTAATTTATTTACATTTTCTAGACCTAGGGCTGGTCTCCTATCCTGTTGCATCAGGAAACAACCCATCACAAGGACATAAACTGCTGAGTCCTGCATGGACATTTGGAAAGGATCACAGTTCCCACCTCTGGAGCAAAGATAGTGGGGCATGGGCCTCCACAAGTGTTGACTATTATTAGAGCATAAGGTCTGTTTTTATTTTTTTATTTTATGTTCCTCCTTTTGGAATTATTCTCATTGCCAAGATAAAAGACTCCATGAAAATCAGAAACAGCAGGAATCCAGGAGGCAAGGGTGTTTGTAATGTTCTTAGCAAAATGGTAAATGATGTGATCTTCAGGATAGTCCTTAAAGTTGTGGGTCATTTTCGGGCAGAGTGAATTTAGGTACAGACAAGATGGGAATGGCAATCTCAGGTTGAGATTCCATCCAGGTAAGCTCATAATCTTTGCTTAAAATGGCAGGAAGATCTGAATTCATTTCACATGTTAAAAAATATGTGAATATGTGTACTTGCTGTCTTCTAAGTCTCAAGGGACAGGATCATAAACTGATAATCAATAGGGAACCTGGATAAATTATTGAATTAATATGCCAAAAAACTGGGCTTTGATCAGCAAGGGAGTGCTACCCAGAGAGAACTGCTTAGAGATTGAACACACAACATTTTTTATTATTAATCATTTTATTTATTTACATCTCAAATGATATTCCCCTTCCTGGTTACCCCTCCACAAACCCCCATCCCATCTCCCCTCTCCCCCTCCCCTTTGCATCTATTATGGTGCTCCTCTTCCAACTCACAGACTACTGTCCCACCCCTCTAACGTCCCCCTACACCGGGGTATCAAGCCCTCCCTGTTTCATACTGATATCAGATAAGTCCATCTTCTGCTACATATGTATCTGAAGTCCTGGCTCCCTCCATGTACACTCTTTGGTTGGTGGTTTAGTCCCTGGCAGCTCTGCATAGTCCAGTTAGTTGATATTGTTCTTCTTATAGGGTTGCAATCCCCTTCAGCTCCTTCAGTCCTTCCCTTAGCTTTTCCATTGGGGTGCCTGGGCTCACTATGATGGTTAGCAATGAGTATCTGCAGCTATATTGGTCAGGTGCTGCCAGAGCTCCCCAGGGGACAGCCATGCCAAGCTTCTGTCCGTAAAAGCTTCTTGGCATCAGCAGTAGTGTGAGGGTTTGGAATTTGCAGATGGGATAGATCTCTGGGTGTGGCCTGTTTCTGGTTGGCCTTTCCTTCAGTCTTTGTTCCATTTTTTTGTCTCTGTCTTTCCTTTGGACAGGAATATTTCTCGGTTAAAATTTTTGAGATGTATGGTGGTGCCATCCCTCGACTTGAGGCCATGCCTATCTACTTAAGGTTTTCTCTACAGGTTGTATCTCCCCTTAATTGGGTAATTCTACGAAAGTCATGGCCATTGGGGTTCTGGTAGCCTCTTGCTCCCCTGGAGACTTCCTAGTGGTTACCCCCAGTTCTCCATCGCCCACTGCTACATGTTTCTATTCAGTTTTCTGACCCTCTGTACTTCTCTCCTATGCCTTCCAATATCTGATCCTGCCCCCTTTTTACCTCCTCTTCCTCCTCCTCTTCTCTCTCTCCTAAGTCCCTTCCACACTCTACCTCCTATAATTATT
Source organism: Mus pahari (assembly GCF_900095145.1). NCBI lineage: Eukaryota > Metazoa > Chordata > Mammalia > Rodentia > Muridae > Mus > Mus pahari. The sequence continues at coordinate 103,035,763 of NC_034613.1, read as the reverse complement.
TTGTTCCCCTTTCTATGTAAGACTGAAGCAGTTACTCTATTGATTTCTCATCTTCTTAAGCTGCTTATGATTTGTGGGTTGAATCATGGGTATTTTGAGCTTTTGGGTTAAAATTCATGTACCAGTGTGTATATACCATGTGTACTCTTTTGTGTCTGGGTTACTTCATTCAGGATGACAGTTTCTAGTTCCATCCATTTACCTGTGAATTTAATGAAGTCATTATTTTTAATAGCTGGGTAGTACACCATTGTGTAAATGTGCCACATTTTCCGTATCCATTCTACCAGCTTTTCTGACTTTGCTCAGAAAATCCATGAGCTATCCAGAGAGGTTTTAGAACTTTTTCTAGCAAGAGAAAGTTGTCTTAAGCTGAGAGAACTGTCTCAAGCAGAGAGCTGTGTTAAGCAGAAAGCTATATTGAGCAGCCTACAGAGCCAACAGCTATTTACAGAGAAGCTGTCTAAGGAGTCATCTGGAGAAGTGTACAGGGCTGTCAGCTTGTATATACAATTGACTTTAGATCATTGTTTCATCACCCCCATACACCCTTTCCTCAGGAAACCCTGACCAAATCAAGGCTGGTCTCTGACAATAAATTGTAAGTATTTATGCAACATATTTCAGGGCCAAGAGTTTCATAGAACTAACACTGAAGTTTACAAAATATCACATAGATTGTATCATAATAACAATGATGAAATGTTTAATATCCCACCAATGAACCTAGATAATTTCTTCAAATTCAAAATCTAATGAGGAGACATCAGAGCTTAGTTATAGGGAAGATCAAGTAAACAGTTATAGAAAAACAGAGAAAAAACTTGGACATTATATTCATTCCTGAAGTAAAAATAAAAAAAAATTAAAAAAAGGAAATAAAATGATATGATTGCTCCTAGGTTAAAGGAGAAGAAAGTTTATTAAAGTTATTATTAAAGTTATTAAATATATGTGTGAGAGCATAGCCAGAGTCGGAGACATCTGAAAGAGTGCAAAATAGTCATGACCCTGAACCATGTGAGGATAGGAGGGAGTGGAAAGAAGAATAGAAAGATGGGAAACAGGTGTAACGTCCAAGAAGCCAAAGGTATAATCAGGGCAGTTAATTAAAGTGTTTGGATTATATAAGAAAGAGCCTGTGGGAGAAATACTGTGTAGCACCTGCGCTGCAGAGTTCAGGATAGATAAGGTACGCAAGCCAACAGGTTGGGAAAGAGGGATGCTAGGAGAACCTGGATGTCTGGTATAGTTTTATATATTAAGTAGGCCTCTCATTCATTTGCACATGGTTTGAAGCTTCGGGATGTGGACTATTCTCTAAAACTCATCAAAACCTATGACACCAAGCATATTTGAATGCCACAGTTTTCATAAATGGAAAAAGTTGAAATGCCTCTGCATTACATCAGACTGGAGTAGAATGAAACTAAAGCTCAATAAATATCAAGAGTAACATCAGAAACACACAAATACTTTAAGACTGACTAATACAATACAAATAAAAAGAAGGTAATTTAAAAATTTAGGAAATTACAAGAATATTTATCTACAAATGACAAGGAAAGCATAACTTAACAAAATATCTGTGACACAGAAAAATCAGACCCATTGGGAAAGTTTATAACTATAAGGGTTCATAATAAAAACCAGAAAAAACACCAGTAAAAATAAAAACAATAAAAACCAAAAATATTAAATAAATAACCAGACAATGTACCTTAATGCTCTAGAAAACAACAAGAAGCCAATTGTAAATATAATATTTGGTAACAGTGCAGGACAGAAAAGACATTTGAAGTGGAAACTTCTAGTTCTTTAGAAAGTTAGACTTACCAAATGATATTTTGCTGGGGCACACAGGTAGAAGGAAGTCTTGCTAAATTAACATGTGAAAAACTGTTTTCCTGAAGCACACACAGATAAAAGGATGTTTTGATATAGCAAACACATGGAAGGACATGTGACAAAGGAGTATAAATATGACCTCCACAGACAGTGGTAGACAAACATTGAGCATTGGTTTGGTTTGCTCTGCCTAGATATTCTTCCCTAATAACATGCATGTACTGATTCACCTTACACAGTGTTGTTGAGCTCAACATGTGGTAACATTGGCATAGAGAGAAACTCACCCAAGAACTGCTAAATGAGGTTCTTGCAGCAGCTTGCTGCTTTTGCAGCCTTGCCTCAAGCCAGTTGGTGAGCCTGGTGGTTTTTTTTCAGGATTGAACTACAGCTGCTTGGTATCTACTTGCTGAAAGGACTAGATTGTAGCTGCCAGTTCATGACTGGTGTCTGCCTGCCTAGAGGGCAGATTTGCAGCTGTTGAATTCTAGTTGGTGTATGCTATAGGACTGAACTGCTGCCAGAGAAGATTGAGCTTGCCCGCTAAAGAACATTTACTGAACAGGTTCACTTCCCACATATCCTAGTAACTTTTCTCTCTCACTACCTCTGCTGGCTGTTAGGCTAAAGAAGAGGTTGAAACGTTATCAAAGTGTAGGTGCAAAAAAATTATCCCTGCAGACATTAATTAACTAGATCCTAAAATTTCAAAAACTATTCAAAGGATTGGTAACCTTGAAAATAGTAACAGACTTGAGTAACCCTGAACTAAAATAATCGAAATAAAGAAATGGCTCAAATGCATGATTTAAAGATGAAAGGAAAACTATGTTATTGGTCCTTCTTGTTCATATGAGAAAATACATGACTGAAAACAAACTACAAAATTGTTTACTTTAGCTCAAAAAAAGGAGGAATCATACACATGGCAGGGGAGCAATATTGACAAAAACTTGCAGCTATTCACAATGCATGTCCACACAAAAAGCAGAGATCAATAAATGCTGCTGTTAAGCTTTCCTCCTCCTCCTCCTCCTCCTCCTCTCCATCCTCTTCCTCCTCCTTTTCCCCTCCTCCTCCTCCTCCTCCCCTTCCTC
>NC_034613.1:103015136-103032388 GCF_900095145.1 Mus pahari | reverse complement strand
CTCCTCCTCCTCCTCCTCCTCCTCCTCCTCCTTCATCAAGAATTCCAGGCCTTTAAAAATATTTCCACATTTAAGAAAGATTTTTCCCTTCTCAATTAATCTAATCGACTGTAGGAAATACTGTAAACCTAAGGTTAATTATTACAGAGATTCTACATCCCATGAAACTGGAAATCATGTTTAACCAGCAAAATTTTACCCCTTGTCTGCTTCCTGACACTGGCATCTGCCTATCCTGAGACATAAAACTTTCACAGGACCAAGGGCCTCTCCTCCCATTGATGTCCAACTAGGCCATACTCTGCTATATATACAGCTATAGCCTTGAGGCCCATCAGGTGTTTTCTTTGGTTGGTGGTTTAGTCCTAGGGAGCTCTGAAGATACTGGTTAGTTCATATTGCTGTTCCTTCTATGGGGATTCAAACCCCTTCAACTCTTTTGTCTAGCTCCTTCATTGGGCACCCTGTGCTCAGCCCAATGAACAGCTGTGAACATCCACCTCTCTATTTGTCTGGCATTGGTGGAGCCTCTCAGGAACAGCATTATCAGACTCCTGTCAGTAAGCACTTCTTGACATCTACAATAGTGTCTGGATTTGGTGATTGTAAATGGGATGGAGCTCCATGTGAGGCAGTCTCTGGATGGTCATTCCTTCTGTCTCTGCTCCACACTTTGTCTCTGTATCTCCTTCCAATGGTATTTTGTTCCCCCTTCTAAGAAGAATTGAAGTATCTATACTTTGGTCTTCCTTCTTCATGAGTTTCATGTGTTTTTCAAATTGTATCTTAGCTATTCCAAGCTTCTGGGCTAATATCCACTTATCAGTGAGTGCATATCATGTGTGTTCTTTTGTGATTGGCTTATCTCACTCAGGGTGATAGCATCCTGATCTATCCATTTGCTGAAGAATTTCATGAATTCATTGTTTTTAATAGCTGTATAGTACTCCATTTTGTAAATGTATCATATTTTCTGTATCAGTTATAGTAGTGTTTAGATGGTTTATCTGATTCTGATTTAAATCTGGTATGTGATATCTGTCTAGAAAAATGTTGTTACTCTCTACTTTGCAGTTTTGTTGAGTATAGGCTTCTGTAGTAGGAATCTGGTGTTTTTTTTTTTTTAAATTTCCTTGGTTTCTATAGTTTTTTCTCCCTTTTCATTTCTGATTTTGTTTATTTGGATACTGTCTCTATGCCCTCTGCTTAGTCTTGATAATGGTTCATGTATCTTGTTGATTTTCTCAAAGAACCAGTCCCTGGTTTGGTTGATTCTTTGTATAGCTCTGTCTTATATTTTTCTTTATTTTTCTACCTGGTTGTTTTCAGTCATGATGTTGATTATTTCCTGAAGTCTACTCCTCTTGGATGTATTTGCTTCTTTTTGATATAGAGCTTCCATTTGAGCTGTCAAACTGCAAGTGTATGCTGTCTCCAGTTTATTTTGGACACTCAGAGCTATGAGTTTTGCTATTAGCACTGCTTTCATTGTGTTCCATAAGTTTGGGTATGTTATGCCTTCATTTTGATTAAATTCTAAAATGGCTTTCATTTCTTTATTTCTTCCTTGACCAACTTATCAATGAGTAGAGAATTCTTCAGCTTCCATGTATGAATAGGTTTTCCATTATTTTTCTTATTATTGAAGATCAGCCTTAGTCCATGGTAATCTGAAAGGACACATGGGATTATTTCAATCTTCTTGTATCTGTTGAAGCCTGTTTTGTGACAAATTATATGCACAGTTTTGGAGAAGAAACCATGAGGTTCTGAAAAGAAGGTATATTCTTTTGGTTTGGGACAAAATGTTCTACAGATCTCTGTTAAATCCATTTGGTTCATAACTTCTTGTAGTTTCACTGTATCTCTGTTTAGTTTCTGTTTCCACTATAGGTCCATTGCTGAGAGTGGGAGCATTGAAGTCTCCTTCTATTATTGTGTGAGGTGCAATGTGTTCTTTGAGCTTTAGTAAAGTTTATTTTATGAAGGTAAATGCGCTTGCATTTGGGGCATAAATGTTCATAATTGAGAGATCATATTTGTAGATTTTTCCTTTGAAGAGTTTGAAGTGTCCTTCCTTATGTTTTTTGATAACTTTTGGTTGAAAGTATTTTATTTCATATTAGAATGACTATTCGAGCTTGGTTTGGGGACTATTTGTTTAGAACATGTTTTCTTGCATTTTAATCTGAGGTAATTTTTGTCTTTGTCAATGAGGTATCTTTCCTGTATGCAGCAAAATGCTGGGTCATGTTTATATATACAGTTTGTTCTTCAGTCATTTTACTGGGAAATTGAGTCCATTGTCATTAAGAGATATAAAGGAAAAGTGATTGTTGCTTCCTGTTACTTTTGTTGTTAGAGTTACAATAAAGTTTGTGTGGCTATTTTCTTTTGGGTTTGTTGAATGAATATTAGTTTCCTGCTTTTTCTAGTGTGTAGTTTCCCTCTCTATGTTGGAGATTTTCATCTATTATCCTTTGTAGGTCTGAATTTGAAGAAAAATATTGTATAAATTTGTTTTTGTTATGGAATACTTTGGTTTGTCCACATAGGTTGATTGAGAGTTTTGCTGAGTATAGTAGCCTGGGTTGACATTTATGTTCTCTTAGGGTTTCTATGGCATCTGTCCACATCTTTTGGCTTTTATAGTCTCAGGTATGAAGTTTGGTGTAATTCTGATAAATTTGCCTTTATATGTTACTTGACTTTTTCCCTTACTGCTTTTAATATTCTTTCTTTGTTTTGTGCTTTTGGTGTTTTGATTATTATGGGAGAAATTTGTTTTTTGGTCCATTCTACTTGGAATTCTATAGGCTCTTCTATGTTTGTAGGCACTCTTTCATTACATCAGGGAAATTTTCTTCTATAATTTTGTTCAAGATATTTACTGGACTTATATGTTGGGACTCTTCACTCTCTTCTCTACCTATTATCCTTAGGTTTGGTCTTCTCATTGTGTCCTGGCTTTCTGGGATGTTTCTGTTTAGGATCTTTTTGCATTTTGTATTTTCTATGACTGTTGTGTCAATGTTTCCTATGGTTTCTTCTGCACCTTAGATTCTCTCTTCTATCTCTTGATTATATTACTGATATTTGCATCTATATATGACTCTTGATCTTTTTTCTAAGTTTTCTATCTCCTTGATAGTTTCCCTTTGTGATTTCTTTATTGTTTCTACTTCAATTTTTAGTTCCTGGTTCATTTTGTTCAATTCCTTCAACTTTGGTTGTGTTTTGCTGTAATTCTTTAAGGGATTTTTGTGTTTCTTCTTTAAGATCTTCTACCTGTTTACCTGTGTTTTCCTTTATTCCTATAAGGGCGTTATTTATATCTTTCTTAAAATCGTCTATCATAATCATGAGAAGGGATTTGAAATATGAATCTTGCTTTTCCAGTGTGATGGTTCTAGGGCTCGTTCTGGAGGGATAACTAGGTTCTGATGAAACCAAGTAGTCTTGGTTTCTGTTACTTATGTTCTTGTGCTTGCCTTTAACCATCTGTTTCTTTCTCATGCTACCTGCCCTTGCTGTCTCTGATTTGAGCCTGTCCCTACTGATCCTTGTCAGAACTCCTCAGAGTCCAACTGTCTCTGTGACCCTGTGATTCGGGAATCCAGTTTTCCTGAGAAAATAGGTGTATCAAAGTTCTTGGGAGTCAACCTGCCTCTGCGATCCTGAAATACTGGTTGACTGAGCTCCTGAGATTCTGTTGTGTCAGAGCTCCTGGGAGTCAAACTTTCTCTTGTGTTGCAGGGGTTTGTGAGGAGCCAAAGCCCTGTTCTCTGGGCACATGTGCAACCTGGAAGGAACCCATAACTCTGGCTGGGCTGGGGTGTGTGCTTCCCTGTTTCCTCTGGGAGTCCCAGTTACACTGGGTGTTGGGAAAAATGTGGCCTCAGCTGTGATCTTAAGTGTGTCAGAGCTCCAGTGCTCCTGATTGTGTCTGATCTCCTGAAAGTTGAGCTTGCTTTATGATCCTGAGATTCCGTGATTCTAGGCATTCTAGAGAACCTGGGAGTTGGGCTCCTCCTGGGTATTTTAAGAGTGTTTGCAGAGGCTGCACCCCAGGTCTGCTCCAGGTACATGTTCGGAATGGATGGAATCCATGCCGCTGGCAGGGTGGGGGTTCCTCCGTCCATTGATCCCCAGTGTGACAGATACTCCCGGGTTTGTGGCAGATGTTGTGGCCTCCTCCCTTGTGATCCTGGGTTTGTTAGAGCACCTGAGATTCAACCTTCTTCTGGGTGTTGTGGACTGGATGCAGAGCCAGTTCCTAAGGTATCCTTGATTAGGTTTCTTTCTCTTCTTTCTTATTTTTTCAGTTGTGTGTGTGTGTGTGTGTGTGTGTGTGTGTGTGTGTGTGTGCGCGTGTGTGTCTGCGTCCATACATATATGCATGTCACAGATACCTGTAGATGCCAGAAGACAACCTTCTGGGTTCAGTTCTATGTTTCTACTTTTGGTGTCTTGGTATCAAATTCAGGTTTTCAGTCTTGGCAATAAATATGTACTCATTGATCTTCAACGGGTTAGTATTTTTTTCCCTTTTCCTTTTCCTCAGTTAAATATGATTTCAGACATTGTAATTGTGTCATCATATTCAGCATAAGTCTTCCTATATTGACTAACATCTTGGGCTCATAGGCATAGTGAGAGTTTGTGCTCATATTGGCTATAAATGCAGTTCAGCATAACAGTAAGATTTACCATCATAGGAATAACATCACTCCAATAGATTATTATTAAATTTGGAAGATCATCAGCGTATTGTAAAAACTTATATTCTAACAATTTAAGAAATTTATTTAAAATGTAAAAATTTAAAATGTAGCTTCAGATATATCTAGGAGTATATCTGATCAAGGAGATGAATGAATATTATGAGAAAACTTTGAGACGCCTAACCACAATGGCTGTGAGATATTGAATGTAATGGCAGAGTCCTACCCAGATTATAAAACTGTGCAAAGGTTTTCCTAAAAAGGAATAATTTACATCATATAGTAAATGATGGTAAAACTGTCTATCCTCGTAGATTGTAAGTATTGATATTTTGAAGATAGGCATATATCCAATGTAATGTATAGATTAAATACAATCTCCATTTAAAAATATCAGTGACATTTTGTCACATAGCTGGAAAGAAATGGAGACACAAATGATCATTAAAACAAAAGTTATTTTAAGCAGGAAGAACACATCCAGCAGTACCACATTAGCTGATCTAATATTTATTAGAATCATAAAGGTAAAATCAGCATCAGACTGGGTTAATGTCAGATATGTATACCCCAGATACATAATAAAGAGTATAGAGATTAAATCTACAAAACCATTGGCTACCGAAGTTGTGACAAAGATATCAAAAATTGGTAACAGAAAATTATTTATACGGTATATTTTACTGGAAACTATGAATATATCCAAAAAGGAAATGAAATATGATTTATATGTCTTATACTAAAAACGGCTTAATTCAACCTGGATAATACACTTTTTTTAAACTCTTTTTTTAAATGGATATTTTATTTATTTACATTTCAAATGTTATCCCCATTCCTGGTTCTCCTCCACAAATCCCCTATATCACATTTATTAAAGTCAAAATTTTGAAACTTCTAAAGAAAATATAAGCAGGAAATTTTAAAAATATTTTTAATTTTAATTATAATTATGACAATTCCTCCTTACCATCTATTCCTCCAACTTATTCCATGTCCCTATTTCTAATTCATCTGACATTGGTGACCTATTTTTCTTTATTATTGTTATACAAACACACATACATACATACATATATGATACGTATATGTGTGTGTGTGTATACATATAAAACATGCTGAGACAATTTAGTACTCGTTTTGTATATATGAATCCCAGGGATGACCACTTGATAGTAGATAACAAATTAGGGGACTCATCCCTGGGGTAGGTAATTACCTCCTTTTCAGCAGTCACTTGTTGCCTATAATCAATTCTATGCTAGGAGTACCCCTAAACAAGGAAAATATTTCAAGACCATGCAACAGGAATTAATTCTAAAGCTGAAAAATCATATTACAGGAATTTAAACAACTTCTACATGACAAGCACTCTCAATAGAGAATCTGACAATAGACAGATTTCTGGAAAACCCTTATGCACTATAATTAGAGAAACAATGCCAATAGTAATATTAATAATAATAATAATAATAATAATAATAATAATAATAATAATAATACAAAAGTAAAATGACAAGAAAAAAATTATCAATCAGTTGGCCAATACTAAACAGATATCCTCAAAATAAGTAAAAATAATCAATACTTTAAAATCTTTCACGATATGCAGGCAAATGGATGGAATGCAAAACATTATCCTGAGGAACTCAGACACAAAGAGATAAGTGTTGTATGCACTTATTTACAAGTTAAGAGGCTATAAGCTGTAAAGACAATAATGCTACAATCCAGAAACACATAGGTGCTAAGTATCAAGGAGTGCTTCATGGGTAAACTAGGTTTAGGTGGGATGGAGATCAGAAGGGATCATGTGGCAAAGAGGAAGGAAGAAATGTCCAGACTGGGGACATTTTAGGGGTAAAGTGGAAACCTAGTGCAATGGAAACTCTACATAATCTATGAGAGTAACCCTAGGGAAGAATCCTAGTAATGTGGGACCAGTATGAACCAGCTATCTTCTGTAAGCTGGCAAAGCATCAAGTGGAGTGATTGAGACATAAACCCATTCACAAAACCTTTGACCTATAGTTTTTCCTGGTTTTGTAGAATCACCATTAAAGGAAACCAGAAAGACTTCATTCAGCAGCTGATTGGAGCAGATGTAGAGTTCAACAACCTAATATTATATGGAGAATGGAGAGTACTATTGAGGAAGGGAAGGTTCAGAGGAAGCAGAGATCTCAGGGACATCACAAGATCAGGGAAACACAGGCCACAGAATCACATGATCTACTTATGGGGCCTTGCAGGGATCAGGCAGCCTGTTTGGTTGTTCCCTAAGTCGTCTGAATATATGTTATAGCCAAGTAGCTTGGTGTTTTATTGAGAATCTTGGTAGTAAGAGAGGATGTAGTTCTTCTTTTGTCTACTTGTGGGGCATTCTTTCTCATACTCTGTTGCCTTATCCATCGCTGATATGATGGAGTGTGCCTGGTCATATTCTGTCTTGATATGCGGTACTTACTTGGTGTACTTGGGAGGCCTGCTCTTTCTTGAGGGGAAGTAGGGGGAATTAGGGGAAAGGAAAAGTGAGGGACAGAAGCTGAGAGGAGATTGGGAGCTGAAACTGCTCAGGATATAAAATATGAGAAAATATTTTTTAAGAGAAGATAAATATTTTAAAATATATTCAACACTATTATTGGTCTGCAAAATGCAAATTAAAAATGCTTTGAGATTCCATTTTTACCTCATCAGAATACCTATTATCAAGAAACCTAATAGCACCCTTCCTTCTGGTCCTTTCTGCTGGGGCAGACTCTTGACTGGGCTGCTCCAGGGAAGATACCATATCTTGAGCCATCCTAGAGAACTTGCTGCATTCAGAGCAGTTCAGGACCTACTCATCTCAGAGTAGTTGAGGATCCACTACACTCAGAGCAGTTGAACACATGCTACACTCAAAAAAGTAGAGGACCCATTGCACTCAGTGCAATAGAAGACCCACTACATTCATTGCAGTTGAGGATCCACTGCACTCAGAGTAGTTGAGGATCAGCTGCACTCAGAGAAGTTGGACAACATCTTGATTGCTTCACTGAAGACACAACACTATGAAGGCCTCCCAGGAGAGTTCCTATAGCCCGGGCAACAGATGAGCAGCTTCTCTGGTGCTGTGAAGAACCCTTCATTGGAAGACACCACAGGTGGTCTTCTACAGCCAAGGATTCAGGCCTACGAGGAGACCTCAAGCAACCCAGCGACAAAAGTGAAAGACTCCAGACAGTCACCCAGACCAACAAACACCAGGGATATCCAGATGGTGAAAGGCAAGCACAAGACCATAATCAGCAGAAGCCAATATACATGGACATCATCAGAACCCAGTTCTCATACCACAGCAAGCCCTGAATTAAACAACACACCTGAAAATCAGGAAGCTGACCTAAAATCTTACCTTATAAAGATAATAGAGTCCTTTAAGGAGGATATCAATAACTCACTAAAAGCAATACAGGAAAACACAGTAAACAGGTGAAGGAATTGATTAAGTGATCCAAGACCTAAAAGTGCAAGTAGAAACAATAAAGAAAATATAAATGGAGGCAAATCGGAAAATGGAAAACCTAGGAAAGAGTTCAGGAATTGCAGATGTAAGTATCATCAACAGAATACAAGAGATAGAAGAGAGAATCTCAGGTGTAGAAGATACCATAGAAGAGATTACAACAATTGTCAAAGAAAATTAGAGAAAAAATTAAAGAAAAAGAAGAAGAAGAAAGAAGAAGAAGAAGAAGAAGAAGAAGAAGAAGAAGAAGAAGAAGAAGAAGAAGAAGAAGAAGAAGAAGAAGAAGAAGAAGAAGAAGAAGANAGAAGAAGAAGAAGAAGAAGAAGAAGAAGAAGAAGAAGAAGAAGAAGAAGAAGAAGAAGAAGAAGAAGAAGAAGAAGAAGAAGAAGAAAACCCTAACAAATAGCATCCAGAAAATTCTGGACACAATGAAAAGACCAAATCTAATAATAACTAGAATAGAGGAGAATGAAGATTCCCAGCTCAAAGGACCTGAAAATGTTCAACAAAATCATAGAAGAAAACGTCCCAAACCTAAAAAAAAAAAAAAAAAGGATGGCCATAAATGTACAAGAAGTCTATTGAAAATCAAATAAGTGGGACCAGAACAGAAAATCCTCTCATCATGTAATAATCAAAACACTAAAGCACAAAACAAAGAAAGAATATTAAAATATGCAAGGGAAAAGTTCAAAGTAACATACAAAGCTAGACCTATCAGAATTGCAGCAGACCTCTCAAAGAGACTGTGCAAGCCAGAAGATCCTGGTCAGCGGTTATGCAGACTCTAAGAGAACACAAATACTAGCCCAAGCTACTAAACTCAACAATACTCTTAGTTAACCTAGATTGAGAAACCAAAATATTCTAGGACAAAACCAAATTCAAACATGATATACCAATCCAGTACTACAGAGGATCTTAGAAGGAAAACTCGAATGCAAAAGAAAGTACAAGCCACTAAGCATCCCACAAATAAGCTAAAAGGAGAACCACAAGCACATAAAGCCACCAACAAAGACAAAGCAAACATATGAGGAATCCACAGTCATCTCTCTTTAATATCTCTGAATATTAATGGAATCTACTCATCTATAAAAAGATATGAGCTAACAAACTGGATGCACAAACAATACCATTTTGCTGCATACAAGAAACAGACCTCAATAACAATGATGGCTACTCTCTCAGAGCAAAAGGGTGAAAAAAAGTCTTTCAAGCAAATGGTCCCAGGAAACAGTCACCAGTTGCCATCCTAATATCCAATAAAATAGATTTATAACCAAAAGTTATCAAGCGTGATGAAGAGGGACACTTCATATTCATCAAGGGAAAAATCCACCAAGAGCAAGTCTCAATTCTGAACATCTTTCTCCCAAATGCAAGAGCACCCACATTCATAAAAGAAACTTTACTAAAACTCAAAACACACATTGAACCCCACACAATAACAATGGGAGACTTCAACACCCAACTCTCCAAAATGAGCAGGTCATGAAAACATAAACTAAACAGAGACACAGTGAAACTAAAAGAGGTTATGAACCAAAAGGCTTTAACAGATATCTACAGAACATTTCACCCTAACACAAAAAATACAGTTTCTTCTCAGCAACTCATGGTTCCTTCTCCGAAACTGAGTATATAATTGGTCACAAAGCAACCCTCAACAGATACAAGATGAATGAAATAATACCATGCAGCTATCATATCACCATGGCCTAAGGCTGGTCTTCAATAACAGCAAAAATCATTAGTTACAAAGTTGTAGCCTAGAAATGTGTTTCTGAATCCTGAATCTGAGCAAAGCATTTTGAGAAAACCTTCTGTAAAAGATTCACAATTCTACATACATCATTGAAAATTCATGGGATGAGGTCAAAATATGAACATTAGTCACTTAGACAAAAATGTCTGCAACCTTTATGGATAACATTGAAAGAACTGGATCTTTGAGTGAAGACACATTGCAGACACAAAATGAAGAAGTAATGTTAGAACAGAATTAGAAATATATACAAATAAGATGAGTAAACTATTTTTACTTTATGACACTATTACAGTAGAGTTGCAGAAAGTAGATTTATGATAAGGCAAATATTCCTGGTGAAAATATTGTGAAGAATATTAGTATATTAACAAAATTTCAGATATTATATCCATTTATTTGATAAAGCAATGACAGATTTTCAAAAAATGGCTATAGTTTTAAAATAATATCCAGTGTTTATAAAATAATATAGACGCATATCTTATGCTATCAAGAAGCATTTGAAATCAATTGTTAACATAAATTCGAATGCTGTCTGATTTTAAGACATATTACTACAGTAACCGTAACTTTCAGAATAAAAAATATCAAGATCATTTAGTGATTATTACAAGTCTTTGAATGAGGATAGACTTTGCATAAAAAATAGAACTCACTGAATTCACCAATAGGAGTTAGCATTATAAGGAACCAATATATTAGATTAAGTTTTGAATATAGAATATAGGGAGTAAAGAGTTAGCTCAGAGGTTAAGGGTGCTTTCTGTTCTTGTAAAGAACCTTGGTACAGTTCTCAGAACCCACTTGTTGGCTCACAAATGTCTGTATTTCATTTTCAGGAAATCCAATGCCCTCTGACATCTACAGTCACTGCATGTATGTACTCCTCATACATTTAGGCAAAGCACTCATAAGCATAAAAATTGAATCTTTAAAACTATACAACCCCATTGCATACTTATTAGAATAACAAATAGCTATTCCTAAAGTGACTACGTACTGGGAACCTCAAAAATTATGCAATTCATTTGACATTGCATTATTATATTTACCACAGTGATATGGAAAGAATTGAATGTACTTTAAGTTATGCTTGAAATTTTATAGCATAACATTTTCAAAGAAGGATTAATTAATGGCATCTGACCTATTACTTCTAGAAGAAAGCTCTGATTAAGCTTCTATGGTTTTACAAATGAACTAATAAAAAACTACTCTGATGAAGTTTTTTGAAACTGAATACCATTACATCACTCTTATAGGCCTAGAACTATGTGCACTAGGCTCTTCTTGATCTTACAGAAGTCTTCCTACATCTGTCTCTTCAGTGCTTAGGCTACAGGAGTTTACCACCGCACTCACTCAGCTTGATAAGTAGCTAAATTGTTTTCTTCATATTTTTGTTTAAAGATAACTTAACTAAAATATTTTGTTACTTTTTGTCCTTTAAGTCAAAGCTAACAATGTTGCATTTGTTAACCCAATTAAAATTCATAGTCATTCTTTTCCATAAGTGATATCACAGTCTTCTTTCTTTTGTGGACACTAAATATCAATTTAACACTGTACTTATAGGTCGTTATCAAAAATGAAAGTACGAAATAGAAAACACAAATACACTAAATATAAAAATACTAAACTAAAAGAACATTATTTGTGCTAGAAAAGTAAAAGCAGTATAATACTTTTGTCACTAAACTAGGAAAGATATGTATTAGTTAAATAATTATTCATTGTTCTATATAGATTCTTCAAATGATCTTGGGGTGCTATGATTCTTGATTTGAAGGTAATACATATATTCAAGTACATCAACAGATTTTATATAGGGGTGAGTTCAGCTACACCACTTTGTACTCCCCCCCCCACACACAGACATTAGCTTATTTTTGAACTGCCTTGGCTATCTCAAAGAAGGCTGGGCACTCCTAAATATTCCCCTGCTACCCCAGGCCCAATTGGCGAAGTGGCCAGTGGCTGCCCACCCAAATTCTTACATGTCTGATTGACTTTCTTTCCTGAAATACCTATGTCAGTCCTTCTCTCTGGAGTCATAGCAATTCTCTGTCTCCTTTTGCCCAGTCCCTTGACCTCACAAATCTAAACGTTTTGACCCATCTCTTTGCCCAACCATTGGCCACTGGCTTCTTTATTAATCAATCAAAAATCAGTTGGGTACAAGGACTTTCAGCATTTGGACATGCAGATTCCTAATTAAATCAAAGCATTAGAACCAATCCTCAACAATATCCACATATGAAATCTACACAAAATTATGATTACTTCTCTGTATTTTGGTCTATTTATTTTTACCTTTTATAAGGTTTATTCATGTTATTTTTTATGTATTTGGATATTTCCTTATATATACATCTCCTTATATATACATCTGTGGTCCAAATATGTGCATCAAGCCTATTGAGGACAGAAGAAACATGAATCCATTTGGACTCAAGTTTCAGATACTCATAAACTATCATGTGGGTGCTGGGAATCACACTTGGGTCTTCTGGCTTATCAAAATGCAACTAGTACACTTAAGTGATCCATCTCTTCAGCCCTTGTGCCTATTTCTTCCTCATTGTATTATAATCCATACAGACATGAATGGTCACTCAACGAATGCAGAAGAAATGAAAAGAGAAAGAGAATGTAATTCAGAGTGGCACTTGTTTTTGAGCTATTTTTTATGAGTTGCTTTCATTTCCTATTTCTCTTCATGATTTAATTATTCAAGAGTGAATATGTATTGCTCTTAGAATTAAAATAAAATCATTTTTGTAAATAAACCTTATTTTATTAACAATGCATGAAATTATTAAAATAATCTAATGAAGCTAAAATGAAATATGCCTAAAGAAGAAAGTTTAATTAAAACCAGAAACTTTTAATGTAGAAAAGATTAAATATAGATGAGCACATCCCTATGAAGTAGACTCTGCAATGAAAATTAAACATAAATAAGAGACAAAAGTGATAAAGTACTTACATTTATAACATTTGTAGAAAAATATTAGTTAAAATGTGGTTGAGAATTGTGACAGGTGTTAAATAAGAACTATTTTATAAAAAATAATTTATTGGTTCAAAATGCTTATTTCTATGTTACTTGGGAAATGCATTTCTATTCATGTTGGAGTACTTTGTGGCACTGTATGTTTGCATGTGCATGTGCCTGTGTGTGTGCATATGTGTGTGTGTGTAGGTTTTTTCTATTAATGAGCTTAGTACACAATAATACTTGAAACAATAAAGTATTATGTTACTCAAATAGTGTTTAATATTTTATCACCTACAATAATAAAGAATATATTTTGAGTGAGAGTATATAAACACATATCTATAAAACAGAATCAACACTACAAAACTGCATCCAATTAAAATGTTAGGTAAAGGGAAAACACAAATTCATACAATTTATTAGAGGAATGATAGACTTCAACTTATGGAACTGGTACAACTGGATTTCCAAAAGCAAAAACAAAAAGCAAAATACTACAAAACAAAAAGATAATTTTAACTGAACTTTACAGTTTAGACATTTATGATTCATAAATTTTACCAAATTAAATGGAAGGTTACAATTTTAAAATGCGTAGAAAAATAATAGGAATATTTCATGGCTTAAAATTGTGTATTGAAGTTATACAATATATTAAATTGGTACAGAACTGGATGAAGTGTCCATGAAGTGTCCACATAATAATACTGTACATTTTTCCAACTTTCCAAGTATCAGTGCCTGAAATATTACTTTCATTGAAACTTTTTTTTTGCAAAGTAGAAAGAATGGTGTGAACCTGAGAATTAAAGGATGAAAAGAGACAAGGATAGATAAGCAAATGAAAAACAAACAGTGAAAATGGAATCACTAATATTAATTCATATCCAATATATTTTATGATGCTACGATTGAAATTAAACGTTGTGGGTATTTTCATAGAATTAAAGTTCAAGAACATAGACTGAACATAAGCTTTGCTTTAATAAAGCATGTGTAGAATACATGATCTTAAATAATTTAAATATATTCAATTCATAATAAATAATTTTAGTTATTAGAATGTTCTATGATACAGTGTTTTGATTTGTAATAGTAATAGTTTAATAAACTTAAACTACTGAGTTTCTGATTAAATAAGCAGTTTTGTTAAATTTTATAAAGCATTATAATCATATGGGATTATAATTAGTCTCTGTTTTCCAACTGAAGATTTCACAGCAATAAATAGCAGCATTTATTTACTGTTCTTAATTCCTCAACTCAAAATGAGAGTCAATGATGTTTTTTCATTTTATTTTGTACAGATGAAAGATAATTCATAATCCATATTATTAATGCAAGGTTGAATCATTGAAAAAATATTATCTATGACTTCCCCTCAAAAAGTTTCCAGGAGTGTTATGATGTTCAATGTAATACATATGATTAATACAGTAGACATTTCAAGTGAAGAATGTTTGGTATTAGTAAATTTAATTCAGGACACAATACATAATTTCTCTAAAAGGAAACATTTCAAGAATAATGTTCAAGTTTAAAAGAAAAAAAATACTCAAATATATGTTTCCTTGCACGATAGGAATTGACTAGTTTAAGAGAAGGACTCTGAAGATACTTTTCAAATAATAGCAATATTTCCAGAGTGACTCTGAATTCCTAATTATTTTGCTGGATAGGAACTTTCAGTACAACTTCAGATTCTGTGTAATTTTAATACGATGATTGGCATGAAGAACTGCATGACACATCTTTTGGCCAATCACTCAATCTTTTGCATATGTTTCATCATCTGAAAAAAAATGCAAACAGGGGAAGTTATTGTGAACTAAACCATGCCCTGGTCCCCAGACTCATAGTTGATTTGAAGGTCAAATGCAATGTCATGAGAAGGTGAAGCCTTTTGAAGATAATTAGCAGATTATTGAGAGGGAACATGATTAGTTTAACATATTTGTGACAAGGATACATGATTCATTTTTTCAGGTGCTTCTCAGCCATTCAGTATTCCTAAGTTGAGAATTCTATGTTTAGCTCTGTACCCCAATTTTAATGGGGATTATTTGAATTTCTGGAGTCCAGATTCTTGAGCTCTTTGTATATATTGGATATTAGTCCACTATCAGATTTAGGATTGGTAAAAATCATTTCCCAATCTGTTGGTGGCATTTTTATCTTGTTGAAAGTGTCTTTTGCAATTTTATGAGGTCCCATTTGTCAATTATTGATTTTATAGCAGAAGCCATTGCTGTTTTGTTTAGGAATTTTCCCCTGTGCCCATATCTTCAAGGATTTTCCTCACTTTCTTCTCTATAAATTTCAGTGTCTTTGGGTTTATGTGGAGGTCTTTGATCCACAATATCCTTAATTATCCATGAAATGCAAATCAAAACAATCTTGAGATTCCATCTCATACCAGTCAGAATAGCTAAGGTCAAAAATTCAGGTGACAGTAGATGCTGGCGAAGATGTGGAGAAAGAGGAACACTCTTCCATTGATGGTGGGATTGCAAGCTTGTACAACTACTCTGGAAATCATTCTGTGGTTCCTCAGAAAATTGGACATAACACTACAGGAAGATCCAGCAATACCTCTCCTGGGCATATACCCAGAAGATGTCCCAACTGGTAATAAGGACACATGCTCCACTATGTTCATAGCAGCCTTATTTATAATAGCCAGAAACTGGAAAGAATCCAGATATGCATCAACACAGAAATGGATACAGAAAATGTAGTACATTTACACAATGGAGTACTACCCAGCTATTAAAAAAATTAATTTATGAAAATCTTGGGCAAATGGATGTATCTGGAGGATATCATCCTTAGTGAGGTAACCCAGTCACAAAAGAAGTCACTAGATATGCACTCACTGATAAGCAGTTATTAGCCCAGAAACTTAGAATACCCAAGATACAATGTCCAAAACACAAGAAAACCAAGTACAAGGAAGACCAACGTATGGATACTTCATTCCTCCTTAGAATAGGGAACAAAATAAGCATGAAAAGGGTTAAAGAGAAAAAGTTTGGAGATAAGATGAAAGGATGGGCTATCCAGAGACTACCCCACCTGGGGATCCATCCCATCATCAGCCACCAAACCCAGACACTATTGCATATGCCAGCAAGATTTTGCTGAAGGGACCCTGACGTAGCTGTCTCGTATGAGGCTATGACAGTGCCTGGCAAATGTAGAAGTGAATGCTCACAGTCATCTATAGGATGGAATACAGGGCCCCCAATGGAGGAGCTAGAGAAAATACCCAAGGAGCTGAAGAAGTTTGCAACCCTATAGGTGGAACAACAATATGAACTAACCAGTACCCACAGAGCTCGTGTCTCTAGCTGCATATGTAGTCGAAGATGGCCTAGTCGGCCATCGTTGTGGAAGAGAGGCCCTTTGGTCTTGCAAACTTTATATGCCCCAGTACCGGGGAACGCCAGGGCCAAGAAGTGTGAGTGGGTAGATAGGGGAGCAGGGGCGGGGGGGAGGGTATAGGGAACTTTCAGGATAGCATTTTAAGTGTAAATAAAGAAAATATCTAATGAATAAAAAGAAGAAAGAAAGAAAAGGATACCCAAATCAGTGAATTTACCGTCTATCTTTCCTTTACTGTCATAAAATAACAAAACAGTGGTGCCCCATATAGCCAAGCCAGTGCCATCACCAGAAGCTCACCATGTGGGCATTATAATACCAGACATGTGTTTTTCACAACTGTTAGAATATTAGATTTTATGGTGGTTTAACTATATACAGAACATTAAATGAAGGTAGCCTGAGATGAGTAAGATTACTCAATATTTAAAGTCGCAATGAATATTAAATAAAATATACATAGTGAGTAGTACAATTTGTTATATATAATAAATTAAGAGCAAATATAAATTACTAGTATTATTATCAATCATCATTATTGCTTTTGTTATTATTATTACTTATCTTACATATGCCACCTGAGCATAGTCTTGATTACATGTGTAATCTCTAAATGAAGAGACAGTATAATTGAATATGTGATAATCTGTCCTCTAGTGAGACATTGTTTTAGTATAACTAAATATTTACTTCTAGAGATACGACAGAGCTTATTTGCTTTATTTAATTGTATAATATACATTTGTAGAACTGCAGTGATAATTATAATTCAATATATATTTGATCAGAACTGTTTGATTTGAAATGTCTCTAAATATAGTTAGTCAATATAAAATTCAATTCATGATTCTTTGTTTTTTT
>NC_034613.1:103014159-103015125 GCF_900095145.1 Mus pahari | reverse complement strand
TCCATTGATGTTAAGAGAAATTAAAGAAAAGTAATTGCTTCCTGTTATTTTTGTTGTTAAAGTTGGGATTTTGTTCTTGTGGCTGTCTTCTTTTAGGCTTGTTGAAGGATTACTTTCTTGGTTTTTCTAGGAAGAAGTTTCTTTCCTTGTGTTGATGCTTTCCCTTTATTATCCTTTGAAGGGCTAGATCTGTGGATAGATATTGTATTAATTTTTCTTTGTCATGGAATACTTTGGTTTCTCCATCTATGGTAATTGAGATTTTGATGGGTATAGTAGCCTGGGCTGGCATTTGTGTTCTCTTAGGGTCTGTATGATATCTGTCCNGGATCTTCTGTCTTTCATAGTCTCTGGTGAGAAGTCTGATGTAATTCTAATAGGCCTGCCTTTATATGTCACTTGGCCCTTTTCCTTTGCTGCTTTTAATATTCTATCTTTATGTAGTACATTTGTTGTTCTGATTATTATGTGTCAGGAGGAATTTCTTTTATGGTCCAGTCTATTTGGAGTTCTGTAGGCTTTTTTTATGTTCATGGGCATCTCGTTCTTTACATTTGGGAAGTTTTCTTCTATAATTTTTTTGAAGATATTTGCTGGCCCTTTAAGTTGAAAATCTTCATTCTCATCTACTCCTATTATCCGAAGGTTGGTCTTCTCATTGTATCCTCTATTTCCTGGATGTTTTGAGTTAGGATCTTTTTGCATTTTGCATTTTCTTTTATTGTTGTACCCATGTTTTCTTTGGAGTCTTCTGCAGCTGAGATTCTTCTTCTATCTCCTATATTCTATTGCTGATGCTCATATCTATGGTTCCTGATTCCTTCCCTAGGGTTTCTATCTCCAGATTTGTCACATTTTGGGTTTTCTTCATAGCTTCTCTTTCCCTTTTTAAGTCTTGGATGGTTTTGTTCAAATCCATCACCTGTTTGTTTCTGTTCTCCTCTCCCTCTTTAAGGACTTCTACCT
>NC_034613.1:102988811-103013633 GCF_900095145.1 Mus pahari | reverse complement strand
GGAAGGTGCCCAAATTTCTGGAGCCCGAAACAGGATGTGTCCCAGAACTTAGGTTGCTTCTGTCTGTCCCAAAACTGTGTAGCTTCTGCGGTTCACACTCTTGCTAGAACAGACTAGAGCCTAAGTGAACCGGAGCAGAGATGGCTCTCCTGCCAGCTCAGGCCATGAGACTCCTCCCAGGTGGACACCCCTCCTCGGGTGGGAATGGTGCAGGATGACTGGAACCAGAAACGGGATCTTTCCCAGAATCTGTATCGCTTTTGCAGACTGCCCTCTCCCTGGCAGTGCCCAGGAGCAATGATGGCCTTCCTACTGGTTCAGGCCTGGAGACTGCTCCTGGGAGGACACCCCTCCTCGGGAGGGAAAGGTGCTGGATGACTGGAACCAGAAATGGGATCTTTCCCAGAACCTGTGTAGCTTGCCCAGGCCACCCTCTTCCTAGCAGTGCACCAGAGCAAAGATGGCTCTCCTTCTGGCTCAGGCCTTGAGACTCCTCCCGGGCAGACACTCCTCCTTGGGCAGGAAAGTTACTGGGTGACTGGAGCCAGAAACGGGACCTTTCCCAGAAGCTGTGTCACTTCTCCAGGCAACCCTCTCCCTGGCAGTGCACCAGAGCAAAGATGGCCCTCCTACTGGTTCAGGACTGGAGACTGCTCTCAGCAATTCATGATTCTAATAGCACAATGAGAGGTCCATTAGAGCTCAGTGAATCACAAAAATGACAAATGAATTTTGCACTTACACCTTACTGTAACAAAAGCCCAATTAATGTACATATATCCATAAATGCATTTGCCAAATAGGTTCTATTGCTACAGTGAATGGTACTTTCACTAATTGCCCAAGTCTGTTATGAATATGTATAAATTAATAACAAGTTAGATATTTCAATAAAAAAATCACAAAAATGAGCATTATAGATTATTTGATTATGAAGTAGTCATATATAGAGATTATTTGATTATGAAGTAGTCATATATATAGATTATTTGATTATGAAGTAGTCAATCATACCACAAGAAGAAATAATATTTAATTTTATTCATCATATTCAATCATATTTGTTTACTTAGTATTACTAATAGATCAAAATGTAGTCATATTATTTCCAATTTTACTGTTGTCTATTAATAATTTTAGGAAAGCAGAAACATGACATTTCACTGTAAATATTATGCATATTTTAAACATCAAAATATATGGCAGAACCATAAATATAATCTCTAAATGCATTTTTGTATCTATTATAGTACTTATTCATTTTTAACTGTTTAATATCTTATTTATTTATTTATTTATTTTATACTTCAGATTTTATTCCCCTTCTGGTCCACCCTCCCACTGTTCCATGTCTATGCTCCTGTCTCCAAGAGGATGTCCCTACCACCCACCACCCACCCCGCCAGAACTCTAAACTCCCTGAGGCCACCAGTCTCTTGATGCTGAGGTGTATCTTCTCTGATTGAACCCAGACCCAGCAGTCCTCTTCTGTATATGTGTTGAGGGTATCATATGAGAGGGTGTGTGCTGCCTGGTTGGTGGTCCAGTGTCTTGCTATACAAAGATATGCCTATTTTCAAAATATAAGATCTAAGCCAAAAGGAAAAATAGTAAGAGCAATAAGAGAAAATAAAAAAATATTGATACCTTATTATATTCAAGGAAAGATGGAACATTATTACATATATTCTTAACATTAAAAGAATGATATCATCCTATGTACCAGCAAATTTAAAAATGTATAAAAATGAACCAATTACTTAAATTGTCTTAATTCAGACAGCAGTAAACAGAATACCTGAAAGAACTCTCAGTTCAAAAATGTGCTTTAAGCCACTATGATTAGCAGAAAGATCATGTCACATTTTATCATCCCTTTTTTTCTTTGTCATCTTACTGAAGAGTTAGATAATATTGTAAGAAAAAGGAAAGCAAATGGCATATGAATAGGGAAGGAAGGCTTACAATTGTTTTGATCATTGATAGCATGAAAATCTACCATGAAGGTTTGAAAGATTCAGAGAAGTATTTCCTATAACATAAATGAGTATACTCATTATTTTAGAATACTGAAAGCAAAATTATATAGATAAACAAAATGTTTTTTCTATGTCTATGATAGAAAAACAGGATTTCAAATGAAAAATAGAGTAATCCTTGTATAATCACTCACATGGTTAAATGTTTAGATATGAATTTAACACATAATTTGTATAATAATCTTAAGAAAAACTACTATTAAAGCAAAAATTAAGTAACTAAAGAGAAATTCCAGGTGCTCAAATAGGAACATTCAGTAGTCTCAAGACAGTAGCTCTGTAGAAATTGATCTACAGATAAAATTCTATCCAGGTTGGAAACTTAGAGTGCTGTTTTATGCATATCAATAAACTACCTAATATGTTCATATGATTTGTTAAAGTAACTACAAGGATCAACATAATTTTGAAGAAATGACTAAGGCTAAGTATAGATAGCTCCAAACTTGAACATTTATAATGCAATCTTTATTAATGCAGAGATTACATTATTGGTGAAGGAGTAGACCAATAGTTCAATAGAACGAGCTATAGTTTTGACTGGACTTGCAGTAATATGATTGCCTGAACTATGACAAAGTTTTAGTGTATGAAAATTTTGACTGTTATAATGAACCATAAAGACAAAAATGCAATTTGGGGAAAGGAGAGTCATTCAGCTTATACTTTCACATTACTGTTCTCCACAAAGGAAGTCGGGACAGGAACACAAGCAGGGCAGGATACTGTAGGTAAGAGCTTATACAGAGGATAGGGAAGGTTATAAATGTAAATGTCACTTTTATTTCCTTAGTGGAAGTGATGATGTGAGAGCCAAACCCAAGCTGTTCAAACAAATACATGACTGGCCTGAACCTATCCCTGAGCCTAGGCCTGGAAGCTTCTAGCCTCCGTACAATATAACCTGCAAGTTCAAAACCTGAGGGCTTCAGCTTCAAGCTGAGCCTTCTGCTGAACTGTCTGCTAACCTAGGCCTAGAAGCTTAATGCTCTGCTTCCAAGACTTAATGGTGAAGGAATTCGCATTTTCTAGCTCCTTTGAATGGGTTGGCTTGTTCAACACAGTCCTTCTGACTTAAACTCCTCTCCATGCTGACTGATTTAAATTGACTTTTCTCAGCTTCTGACTGCACTGTCTGCTTAGAAAAACTGACTCTGAACTCCATGGACCTAACTGTTATGAACTGAAATGAACTGAGCAGAATTTACTGAACTGAGATAAGCTAAACTGAGCTTGATTGAACTGAACTGAACAGGACCGAACTGAATTGCACTGAATTGCCTTCTCTCACTGCTCATTAAGTAGTTCTTCCTGTCTTTTCTCATGAGAGTAGGCCATATTCTATTTCTGTTTCATTCTGTCAAATCTTTTTCTGATTTATTACTTTGTCTGCTCCTCAATTACATATCATTGTCTAGGATTAAAGGTGTGAACTAAATGCATGTCTGTATTATAGCCAAAAGGATTAAAGATGTGTATTCTAACTAAAGGTTTAAAAAGTATATTTTTATACATGGCTATATTACAGTTGAAACATATGGATGTGATACTGCTGGATTAAAATTCCTCTATAGAGAGGTGGAACTTACTGACTTGCATTGCATGGCTTGCTCAGCCTGCTTTTTATAAAATGCACATCCCTCAGCCCAGGGTGGTAGTACCCATAATGGCCTTGGCCCTTTCTACATTAATCACTAATTGAAAAAATTCTATTCAGTTGGATATTATGGAGGAGAGATTTCCTCAACTGATGCTCCTTCCTTTCTGATGATTCTAGCTTATGTCAACACAAGCTAGAAATACAAAACCAGTCAGTATATTTAGGAACAATACAATGGTACAAGAATTATATATCATTATGTGATACTTAAACAACTGTGTATTTATATGCAAAATAATATTGAAACAGGTGTTACAACATTAATAAAATTACCTGAAAGGGATCATATACCTAGTATGCAATTTAAAACTATGAAACTGTTATAAGGTAAGAGAAAAAATTTACTGGATTTCTACACAAAATAACAGAACTCAACAATATCTGTTCTATTGAAATAAAAGTTAATGAAGTGAGAAGACAAGTCAGACATCTGAGAAGATATTTAGAAAATAATCTGACATAAAACTATTATTCAAAGCTTATTTAAAAAAATCCCTTAAATAGTCATAAGTCAAACATTCAAACTTGAAAGATTCCTGAAAGCAATGTAAAAGGTCTATGTGGCTGGAGTACTTGCTGTACAGGTACACAATGTGAGTTCAGAAATCCAAAACTCTCATAAAAATCTGTGTACATAAGTATGTACATATTATCCTGGAAAGAGGAGACAGAAGGATTTGCCTTTAAGTCTTTTCATATCTGTGAGCTCCAAGTTTAGAAAATAATTTTGTGTCAAATTCATAAGATACCAAGATAGAGGAAAATGCTTTATATTGTCCTCTGGCATCCATATACCCTACACTGATGTGAATATAGATTGTAAGACAAAATCAAAGGAAATATAGATTTGAAAACAAAGCACATGGAATATATTCCACATTTAAATAATATGAAAATATAAACTAAAACCAAAGTAAAGTATGGTTAACACCTCCTTAATTTAGCTTGTATCTCGTACAATAGAAACCTTTACTTATTGCTGGTGTGAATAATTTAAAGTGATACAACCACATTTAAGACAGCATTTTTTTAAAACAAAGCTTGAATTTTCCAAATGTGAAGAGAAAGCCAAAAACCTATATACATAATAGCTTGTACAGACTTGTTCATAGCATCTAGCAATTTGGATTTAAGTGAATTGTTAGATTAATTTGTATAATAGAATATTGCTCTACACAAGACAAATGAACTTTCAACACATTAAATACAGTCACAATAACTATATGTGGATTAAAATTTGAAGTCAATCTGAAAATTCTATGTCATGTGGCTTCAACAATATAACATTTTATAAAAGGCAAAAGTATGTAGATAGTAAAAGTATCAATGTTTGAGGGTTTAAGAGAGTAGGCTATCTTGTATGGCTATCTTCTTTAGAATTTGTTGAAAGAAGAATAATTTCTTGCTTTTTCTAGGGTGTAGTTTCCTTCCTTGTGTCAGAGTGTTCCATCCATTATCCTTTGTAAAGCTGCATTTGTGGAAAGGTATTGTGTAAATTTGGTTTTGTCATGGAACATCTTAGTTTCTCCATCTATGATAATTGGGAGTTTTGCTGTGTGTTGTAGTCTGGGCTAGAATGTGTGTTCTCTTTGCATCTGTATTATATCTCCTCAGAATCTTCCAGCTTTCATAGTCTGTGGTGAGAAGTTTGGTATAATTCTGATAGATCTGCCTTTATGTGTTATTTGATTTTTTTTTCCTTTACTGCTTTTAATATTTTCTTTGTTTTGTGCATTTGGTGTTTTGCTATTATGTGACAGGAAATATTTATTTTCTGGTTTAATCTAATTAGAGTTCTATATGCTTCTTGTATGTTTATAGGCATTTATTTCTTTAGGTAATGGAAGTTTTGTTCTATAATTTTGTTGAAGATTTTTACTATCTCTTTAATTTGGGAATCTTCCCTCTCTTCCATACCTTCTATTCCCTCTCTTCTATACATTCTATATCCTTAAGTTTGCTCTTCTCATTGTGTCCTGGATTTCCTGGATGTACTTGGTTAAGATCTTTTTGCATTTTGCATTTTTTTTGTGACTGTTGTGTCAATGTTTTCTATGGTATCTTCTGCACTNGAGATTCTCTCTTCTATCTCTTATATTCTGTTGATGATGCTTGTATCTATGACTCCTGATGTCTTCTTTAGGTTTTCTACCTCCAGGGTAGTCTTCATTGTGTTTTTTTTTTTTTATTGTTTCCACTCCATTTTTAGATCCTAGATGGTTTTGTTCAAGTCCTTACCTGTTTGGTCATGTTTTCCTTTAATTCTTTAAGGAATTTTTCTGTTACCTCTTTAAGGGCTTATAGCTGTTTACCTGTGTTATCCTGTATGTCTTTAAGGGAGTTATTTATGTCCTCCTTAAAATCCTCTATCCTCATCATGAGATATGATTTTAAATCAGAGTCTTGCTTTTCTGGTGTATTGGGGTATCCATGGCTTGCTGTGGTGGTAGAACTGGGTCCTAACGATTTTAAGTAGCCTTTGTTACTGTGGCTCATATTCTTTTTTTTTTTTTTATTATTATTATTATTTTCTTTATTTACATTTCAAATGCTATCCCGAAAGATTCCCATACCCCTCCCCCCACCTCTGTTCCCCTACCCACCCACTCCCACTACTTGGCCCAGGCCTTGCCTTGTGCTAGGTCATATGGAGTTTGGAAGACCAAGGAGCCTCTATTCCCACTGATGGCCGATTAGGTCATCTTCTGCTACAAATGCAGCTAGAAACACAAACCCAGGGGGTACTAGTTAGTTCCTGTTGTTGTTCCACCTACAGGGTTGCAGCCCCCTTCAGGTACTTGGTGGCTCATATTCTTGCCCTTGCCTCTCACAATCTGGTTATCTCTGGTGTTAGCTGGTCTTGCTGTCTTTGACTGTGGCTTGTCCCTCCTACAAGCCATTGTGTCAATACTCCTGGGAGACCAGTTCTTTCTGGGAGGAATTTGCATATGGAGAGCAGTGGCACAGAGTCACCTCCAGAGCAAAGATTGAAACTGGAAAGATCCTGTTCCTGGCTGTTCCTTGGTTCCCCTGTCATTAGGGTTCAGGAATGTGAGCACAAGTGTGGCCTTTCCTTTGCTTATAGGTATGTCAGCACTCATGGGAGACCAGCTCTCTCTAGGTGCTAGTTGTTTAAGGAGAGCTGTCACTGTTGCAAAATATTTTAACTACTATGAGAAATATCACAGCTATTAGAAAATCCTGATATAATAGTTTGTTGTGATAAATGTTCTTCAGCCTGAAGAATGAATAAAACTATTTTTCCTTAGAAAGATACTGAAAATAAAATGAGCTTTTGAACTACAGAAGCAAGGTAAGCAAGCTAATCAAAACACAAGTAAATGTGATACAACTCTCTTCTGATGAATTTTTCCATGATACTTGGCAATTTAAAAAATGTATGTCATTGGATGTTGTGTTAAAATTATTTAAAAGAAATAATTAAGACAATTGTGTAAAACATGGAGGGAGAATAGGAACATAAATATAACGGATGTTTTTGTTCTTTGCTAGTAATAATTTTATTCCAGGTCTAGTAATAAAGTTCAGTGGTAAATGCGTTGCTTAAGTTCTTATAACAGTAGGTTTGATCTCTAGCATTATAACAAACAGAAAAATAGGTAAATGGGCACCTCAAAAGTTAAATTTCTGGATAAATAAGTGTTTAAGTTACATGTTATTGTAATGCTTAGAAAAAGGAGAACCAAAAAAGTAAAGTACTTAAAATGACCATAAAAGAATCAATATCGAATTGAAGAAGACCTCAATTTTATCAGAAGGATTATCAAACACAATGATGCCTAAAAAACAGTTTGAAATTAATATTAGAAGATAGCAAAAGAAACATCTAAATCTTGAGACTATAGTAAGACTTGTTTCTATTATCTATACACAGGTCAATGAGAAAGGCTTAAAGAAAAAAATGTTATAACACTGACTGAAATATTATATGATCCACATAAAGCAGATTCATGAAATAAACTAATAGTGTCAATTGCTCACAACTAAAAGGAGGAAGGTCTAGAAGATATAACAGAATATAAAGGTGCTGATTCCCAAGCTGAAGGACTTTAGTTCAACCCCAGACACTAAAGTGATAAAAAGAGCAAACAGACTCTTGTAAGTTGTTCTCTGACTTCTGCATGAACTCTATGGCATGCCTGTATTTGTATACATGCACACACACACTTTAACATTGTAAATCTTTTTTTTAACTAAATGACTTTTAAAAATCAAAAGGAGAAGTGAACAAATCAATAATTACTGATTCTACTTAAAGAAAATAGAGATAAAAGAATATCAACGTAAACAGAAGAAATTTACCTTGGAAAATATTAATCATCTCATATATGTTGATAAAATTTTATTTCCATTTAAAAATAGCGACTTAACTTTAAAAAAATAGCACAGGAAAAAATGGACAAACAAATGTTAAGAACATGAATATATTGAGACCCAGGCCTATATCTTTAACATTTAATTGAAAAGGGGATTTTTGACTAAAATGTAATACATAAAAAATTTAAAACCTAAAAGACAAAGTAAGAGACAATCTAAATAACATAGGGATTAATAATCATTTTCACAGAAGCAACATATTTTAGAAGCAAAAATCTAAATGTTAAGATTAGATTTTCTTGCAGCTTTTGACAAAGAAATATATACTTAATCTACTAACAAGTATATTCTTGGGCACTTCTTCTAGAAAAATGGAAACTTGAGCTTGTTGAGAACATTAGATAAGCATATTTACACACAATAACCAAAAACTTAAACCAATACAACTATTATCTCATTTGGGCTAAGTAAGTATGATGGTTTGTATATTCTTGTGCCAATGAGTGGCACCATTTAGAGGTGTGTCCTTGTTGGAATAGGTGTGACCTGGTTGGAGTAGGTGTGTCATTGTGGGTGTGGGCTTAAGATCCACACCCTAGTTGCCTGGAAGTCAGTCTTCCACTAGCAGCCTTTGGATGAAGATGTAAAACTCTCAGCTCTGCCTTTGCCATGCCTGCCTAGATACTGTCATGCTCCCACCTTGATGATAATGGACTGAACCTCTGAACCTGTAAGCCAGCCCCAACTAAATGTTATTTCTTTTAAAACTTGCCTTGGTCATGGTGTCTGTTCACAGCAGTAAAACCCTAAGACAGTAAGTAATCTATAGAATAGCTCTTTCATGCAATAATATTGAAAAATAAAACTTAACAACATAATGATACATGCATCATACTCTACTAATTTCTATGTAATTATAGTCTTCTATCAATGTGAAGAGATAACATTACCAAGGAAATTCCTATAAAAGAAAGTATTTAATTGGGAGTTTGCTTGTAGATTAAGAGGCTCAATCCATTATTATCATGGCAGATAACATGGCCACATGTGGGCATATATGTTGCTGTAGAAGTAGATGTGAGTTCTACATCCTGATCAGCAGATAATAGGAAGAAACCAGGCTTATCATAGGCATTTGAAACATTAAAGCCTACCCCCAGTGACATACTTCCTCCTAAAGAGACATGCCTCTTAATCTTTCTAATCCTAACAAAGAGTTCCACTATATGGTGGTTAATCTTTCAAATATATGAACTTAGGGGGTCATTCTTATTCAAACTGCCAAATTACGCATTATTGTAAAAGCCCATTTCCCAATTCACATACTGTAGAATTTCTTTTATTTAGCATTCTTTAAACAACATGTATACATAGACCCTTCCTTGGGCCAGCTCCATTTCTTAGCTGCAGCAGTATTCAGCAGAATTACATCCCATGGTCCTGCCATTTATAATACCATGGGGATTCCACTACAACCTAGACTTAAACTTAATGCCTTTGTGCTTACAAAGAGTCTGACTCTACAACCCATTTCCATTCATCAGTGACTTTGGTAACCTGTATCAATCACCATCCCTGCTTCACAAGCAGTACCATTTAAATTAATATGCCACATTCTGAGGCCAGTTTTAGATGTAGCCTAGACCACAGTTACAGAGGCTTCTTTTTGCCTTAAAGATGAACCCAGGAAAATGATCCCCTTAGTTGCAATTTTGGAGAAGGGAAGAAATTCAGAATCATTTCCAGTCAAGACTTTCTTCTTCCTAATATATTGGCATATTTAAAAGTTAGAGCATTCCAAGTGTAAGGTCTCAACCTCAGGACATGTTTTCATTTATACCAGTGCAGATCTATTGGTTTCTATTCAGTGATAAAATTCTCCTTCACAATCAAAATGGCTGTAGCATGAACCTTGTCTGCAGCTCATGTCCTTTCTTCACTAAACTACACACCATTTTTTTTTTCTTTCTGTCTTGCATGCTGTTCTGTATGCTGGCTAGAATGTGTCAACTGATCTTCACATGGATCAACTGGTAAAAGGAAAGCTGGAGGAGCCAGAACTTCTTCTCCCTCTGAAGTAACCATTAAGAGCAAGGTCTACCACTGGCCTTGATGACAAATAATCAAAAGAGCAAATAAATATATCAATCAATCAATCAATCAATAAATAAATAAATATTGATTTTGGTCATCTATGTACTCCTAAAATAGCAACTGAAAAGGATTAACAAAAACACTAAAATGATTGATACGCTTATTTAATAGTTTAAGGAGTCACATTAGATTGAAATTCATATGGGACGTTACTTAGTTAATAATATCTCATTAATGATTTTCTCCATTAAAAGGACAATAGGAAAATATTATGCATATAAAAGACATCTTTGACTCAAATCAATATGAGAGATTAAAAAATATACAGGCCAATCTTAAATATTAAGGCTAAATTTTAAAATGATTTTATCAATTGTGGAAAGCAATCTTTGTGACAGAATACTACTCCCAGCTGTAAGATCTCATCTTGCACCATAATTAGAAATATTCCCTCATGAAACAAAGCTAACAGATACTGTTATCACACTCATGGCTTGGGAAATAATTATTCTAAATATATGAATAGTGTCTATGGGGATTTGGCTGTAAAATCTTACTAAAAAGGACAGAATGAAATTTATTTATCTCATAAATTGTAGAATAGATGTTGACATCTAATTGTATCCTGAAAAAGAATGGAATCCATACCTGGGCAGAAAAATCTATTGCTGGAAGGTCATTTTCATTGAGAGAATTAGTTTAACTAGTTTCTCTTCTAAATTCTCCAGGTAGTAGATTTGCTTTGTAGGCATGTGTTATAGCAAGCAGATAATTCACAGCTTCATTTTATTTGTAAAATAATATTTATGGGAATACAAATTAAAAAAAAAAACTTTCTCTGATCTTATCTCTTAGTATTTTCCAGCAGATTGTAATGGAAGAGTACTAAACTAAATTGGGTGTTTAAAAATCTCTAGTACTTAAGGAAGACTAATGTTCTTCTCCACAGTATATTATCTTACACATACAACTTACACATACAATGATGGAAAGAAAAAATAAAAATCATACATCTCAACATTTATGATAATACAGGCAAAGGATTCTTATGAAAGTTTTCATGCTTATTCTAATCCTCTGACATGCAAAACAACTCCAACATTTTTCTTAACTCCACTTTCAGTAAGAATTACACTGACAATCTCATTTTACATATGATACAATGTTATTTAACTCACAGATCATAGTCCAAGAACATACACTATCATAAAAGTGCTGTCCTATCCTTCCTTTCTGTGCCATCAACTAAGTTTTATTGTGGTTATTTATATTGACTCTTTTTTGAGACACTCTGGATGAATCTCCTTCAGCTGCTCTCTGTCTCTGTTCATCTCTGATAATGGAAACTGGGAAAATGTTAAAAGGCTGTAGGCAGGTAAGAAAATAGGGATGGACTACCTAAGTAGATGCCTTCCTTTCTTGTAAAAGTAACTTTTATTCCCCTGATGTAATTTCTGTCTCAGAGGCTTCATGCTGATTTTTTTTCTAGATTTTTCCTGAACACTGGCTGCTGGTTCAACTGATCTATCCTGTCTGAAACTCCTCTCCAACCTGACCAATTGAATCTGAATTTCCTTAGCTTCTCCTGGAATTGATCCTCTTGACCTCAAACTAATACTAGCAATATGTTCTAATCTTCTGGCCCCTGCACAATCTCTGGCTTGTTCTGTCTTTACCTATGTCTATCCTATTCTCTGTGCATCCTATCTGTAAAACAGTTTTAGTAAAAAACTACCTCTGAACTCCAAAATGAACTGCAGCACACTGTACTCCATTACACTGCCTCTCAACTTACTGACTCAATGGAACTGCCTGATTCATACTCAAAAATCTGCATGCCACTGTCTCCTTAACACCGGGATTAAAGGTTTGTACTACCATGCCTGCACCTAAGCTTTTTTTACTGGAAATTTGCTCTGTACCAGGCTTGTTTTGAATTTAGATATCTGCCTATACCTGTCTCCTGGGATTAAAGGTATCTGTATTCCAGCTCAATCACATAGATCTAGGTGTCCTTTGGTTGTGATTCATTGCCAGAGAAGGCATGCTGCTTGATCAAAATTCCTCTAAACTTTTTCATGGGAAAAACCACAAAGAGGAAAAAGCCTACTCATGGACAAAATTTGGAGAAGAATAGTAGAGAATTTTGGAGGACCCAAGAGCCTTTCTAATTCAGTGATTGACACTTTCCCATCCTGAGAGGAGATGCTACATTGATCTTTACACCATCGAGTCTTATATCTTTTACAGACAGATGTTTCTTTACGTGTCCCAAGGAATGGATTTATCTAACATAAGCATTCTTGCTACAATATCAAGTTAAATTAATAATTGTGTTGAAATTCATTGAGATGTATAGAATTCGAGTTTATGTAATTTTGGTGTGGGATTATTTTTATAACAGAGTTTATTCAAAATATGAAAAATTAAAACTATGCTCATGCTAACAGGTATGAAAATGGCTTTTGATGAAACTCAATATGCCTTCAGGATATATATATATATATATATATATATATATATATATATATATTATATATTCAGCATATGTCAAAGAATAAACATAATACAAGAAAGATTATACACAGATATCTCACAGCAACATCATAATCTATGAAGAATGACTTTAAGCTTTTTCCCAATGATCTAGTTAGTACGAAGAAAAGGAGGTTATTGTCACCTTTCTTATTTGGCATAGTATTTTAATTTCTACCCAGAGAAATTGGATGACAGACACATAAAACATATGCAAACCATATAAAAAGAAGTTATCAGATTTGCCAAACTTCTGTGGTATCCATAAAATCACAAAAAAATCATGTAATCACAAAATAATGGAATAAAATGGGTTTTTATAAAACTGTGGAACATAAATCCTCCAAAAATCTGTTGCATTTCAAACATAGAAAATGAACATCCTAAAGAAAAATAAGAAACCTATTTCAATTCAATTCAAAATCAAAAGACACTGGAACAAATTTATCCAAAGTAGCAAAGCCCTATTTTATAAAAAAAGAAATGTAAAATATAGATGATAAAAATGTATAATAATACAAATAAATTAGGACAATATCCTATGTTCATGTTATTAGGAGAAGTAATATGTTTGAAATATTTATATGAAGGATAAAAATCCATAGGTTGAATGTAATCACTACTAAAATCTCAATGACTGAAATTTAAAATGTAAATAAAGAAAATATCCAATATTAAAGAAAGAAATATAGAAATATGGGAAATTATGCAAATATAGTACACATATTTATTTTTTAATTAAAACTGACAAATAAATATTGCAAATTTCTTTCTTTCAATTCCTTTCATGTACAAGCCCCTACACCTTCTTAATTCACTCAAATACATATATAAATGTAACAGTCTGGGTTTACTTATTGTAAATGCATCTTTTACTCACCAGATGTAATTGAAATCTCAGAAGATTACTACCTAGTAATCTTACCCTTTCTAGTCCTTTGCTGAACTCTGGCTGGCTGGCTTACCTCAGCTGTTATGGCTTAAACTCCTCTCTACGCTGACTGACTGAATCTGACTCCTCTAGTATTCTCACTGGATTGGTCTGCTTGGCCTCAAACTAACTCTGGCAATTTATTTTAATCTCCTCTATCCTTCTTATACTCTGACTTCAACTGCTTCTTCTAACCTGCACTGAACTGCATGAAATTAATAATCAACAACCACACTGTACAACAATCACTGAATTGACTCCCAACTAACTGACTTTTTCTGTGGACAGCTCTTAAATAGCTTCTCTTTCCTGTGTTGTTTTCATAAGAGCTGGCCATAACCTGTCTCTGACTCATCCTGTCAAATCTTTCTCTAATTTGTCACTTCATCTGTCCCCCAATTAGAAGTCACATTCAAATTTGTTGCTTCTTCTACAAAATAAGTTTACCTTCATTGCTTAGGATTAAAGATATATAGTAAGGGTGTGTCTGTATTCCAGCTAAAGGGATTAATGGTATGCTATTACTAGAAGATTTTTGTATGTGACTCCTTCCCACAGCAGCCTTGTTACTGGATTAAAGTTCAATTATTATTTAGTGTGGCTTATATGTCTATATTTTGGAAGCTGACCACTTAGTGTAGGATAAACAATTAGGGAGCTCATCCCTGAGGAAGACTGAATATCCTTCTTCAAAAAAAAAATCTCAAGCTTGACTTACAGGAGCTCTGATACAAATAGAATCACAGGTGAGTTCCCAAAATCTGTGCCAATTCATGTAGTAACTGGGAACCTTTCTGACCCAGGCGATGCAAGAAGACCTGCCCACCCAGAGGTACCCAGTCCTTTAGGTTTACACCTATTCTGGGGAGCAGACTGGGCTCTGATTCTCCAAGTACATTGCCCATACCCATAGGCAGCTCTACTCCCAGCAGCTCTGACACAACCAGGATCTTAGAGGCAGCTTGACTCCCAGGATTTCTGACAAACCCAACATCTCAGGCTGGCAGGATCACAGATTCACAGAGACAGCTGGACTTCCAGGAATTCTGACAGAACCAGGACTACAGGTTCACAGGCTCACAGGAGAGACAAGCCGCAGTCAGAGACAGCAAGGCCAGTTAGCACTAGAGATAACCAGATGGCAAAAGGTAAGCACAAGAACATAAGAAACAGAAAGCAGTGCTACTTGGCAGCATCAGAACGCAGTTCTCCCAACACAGCAAGCTTTGGATATCTCAAAACACCTCTAAAGTTAGATTCAGAACTAAAATCTCATCTCATGAAGATGACAGAAGATTTAGGAGAACATAAATTGTTTCCTTAAAGACATACAGGAGAACACAGGTAAATAAGTAGAAGCACTTAAAGAGAAAATGCATAAATCTTTTAAAGAAATATAGTAAAACACAATCAAACAGGGGAAAGAATTGAACAAAATCATCCAGGATCTAATACTGGAAGTAGAACCATTAAAGCAAACACAAAGGGAAACAAACTTGCATATGGAATAGAGACCAGGAAAGAGATCTCAGAGGCAAGCATCTCTAACAGAATACAAGAGATAGAAGAGAGAATCTAAGATGTAAAAGATACCCTAGAAGTCCTTGAGACAATAGTCAAAGAAAATACATAAAACAAAAAGCTCCTAAGTCAAAATATTCAATAAATCCAGGACATATTGAAAAGACCAAACCCAAGAATAATAGGAATAGAAGAGAGGGAAGATTCCCAACTCAAATGTCCAGTAAACAACTTCAACAAAATTATAAAAGAAAACTTCCCTAACCTAAGGAAAGTCATACCCATGAACATGAAAGAAGACTATAGAACACCAAACAGATGGGACCAGAAAAGAAATTCCACCCATTACATAATAATCAAAACACCAAATACACAGAATAAAGAAAGAATGTTAACAGCTCTAGGAGAAAAAGGTCAAGTAACATATGAAGGCAGATTTATCAGAATTATATCAAAATTCTCAACAGAGACTCTATAATGAGAAGATCTTGGGAAAATGTTATACAGACACTAAGAGAAAAAAAATGCTGACCCAGGCTACTACTATATCCAGCAAAACTCTAAATTACCATACACGGAGAAACCAAATATGGTAATTTAGAGTTTTCTCCATGATAAAATCAAATTTAAATAATATCTTTCCACTAATCCTGCTATACAGAAAATAAAAGGAAAAATCAAACAGAAATATTAAAATTACACCCAAGTAAAAGCAAGATCCTAATATTCTCACAAAAAACTCAAAAGAAGAAAACCACACAAGCATTATTCTACTTCTAAAAAAGTGAGAGGAAGCAATAATCAGTGGTCCTTAATATCTCTCAACATCAATTTATTCAATTTACCTATAAAACAACATAGGCTGAGGGAAGCCACGTAACTCCATTACAAGATGGCGCTGGCTACCACTGGCCACCGCCCGTGTATTTCAGGTAAACAACCAATGTGCGCAGGTGCAAATGGGTTTCATGCCAAGTCTTTGTCTGCCCCGGAGTGTAACAGTGAGATCATGAGTAAGCAACCAATTAGACGTGGACACGCAGCAGCCTTGGGAACTATATAGGGAGTCACTCGCGGGGCCTCGTGGTCTTCCTCTTCAAGATGCAATAAATGCTGTGCTGCAGAAGGATGCTGGTGTCCGCGTGCGTTCTTGCTGGATATATAATCAGAACCTAGCATTTTGCTGCATACAGGAAATACACCTCAGTGACAAAGACAACAGTACATCAAAGTAAATATCTAGGGAAAAAAATTCCAAATATGGTTCCAAGAAACAAGTTGGACTAGCAATGCTAGTATCTAATAAAAAATAATTTCAACCAAAATTTTCAAAAAATATTGTGAATGACACTACATACTTATTGAAAGAAAAGTCCACCAAGATGAACTCTAAATTCTGAACATCAATGCCTAAATTAAAGGGCACCAACATTTGTAAAAGAAACATTACTAAACCACAAATCACACATTAAAACTTACACAGTAATAGTGGAAGACTTCAACACTTCACTCTTACCAATGATGAACAGATAATAGAAAGAGAAACTAAACAGAGACTGGGTGTTTAGTTTCAACAGAAGTTACAAACCAAATGGATTTAACAGATGTCTACAGAACATTTCACTGTAAAACAAAAGAATATACGTTCTTTTCAGCATCTCATGATACCTTTTCCATAACTGACCATATAATCAGACACAAAAAAGACTCAACCAATACAAGGAGACTAAAGTAATCCCACACATCCTATCAGATCACCACTGACTCAGGCTGGTCTTCAATATCAATAAAAACAATAGAATGCTTATATACAAATGGAAGCTGAACGACTCTTGGTAAGGGAAGAAATAAATAAATTAAAGAATTTTTAGAATTTAACAAAAATTAAGGCAAAACATACCTAAATTTATGAGACACAATGAAAGCAGTAATAAGAGGAAAATTCATAGCTCTGAGTGCTTCCATAAAGAAATTGAAGAGAGTATACATTAACAGCTTAACAGCACATCTCAAAGTGCTAGAACAAAAATCAACAAATACACTCAAGAGGAGTAGATGGCAAGATATAATCAAAATCAGAGCTAAAATCAACTGAGGATAAACAAAGAGAACTATACAAAGAATCAACAGAACTAGGAGCTGATTCTTTGAGACAATCAACATGATCCTTAGCCAGACTAACCGGAGGGCACAGAGACAGAGACAGTGTCCAAATTAACAAAATCAGAAATGAAAAGGAACATATAACAATAGAAACTTAAGAAATTAAAAAAAAACTCATAAGATCCTAGTACAGAAGCATATACTCAACAAAACTGGAAAATATAGGCTAAATGCATGATTTTCAAGACATATACCAGGTGCCAAAGCTAAATCAGGACCAAATAAACCATCTAAACAGTCCCCATAAACCCTAAAGAAATAAAAGCAGTAACCAAAACTCTTCCATCCAAAAAAAGTCCATGACCAGATAGTTTTAGTACAGAATTCTATTACACCTTCAAAGGAAACTTATTACCAATACTTCTCCAACTATTACACAAAATAGAAAGAGAAGGATTGTGTTCTATGAGGTCACAGTTACACGGATACCTACATAATACAAAGACTCAACAAAGAAAGAGAACTTCAGACCAATTTGCCTAATTGATGAAAAACTACTCAAAATTTTGAATTTCCAAGAAGACATCAAAGTGATCATTCACCACAATCAAGTAGACTTCATCCAAGGGATGTAGGGATGGTTGAACATACAGAAATCCATTATATAATTAAACTAAAAGAAAAAGCAACAACAAAAAGCATGATCATCTC
Source organism: Mus pahari (assembly GCF_900095145.1). Classification (NCBI taxonomy): domain Eukaryota; kingdom Metazoa; phylum Chordata; class Mammalia; order Rodentia; family Muridae; genus Mus; species Mus pahari. The sequence continues at coordinate 102,995,701 of NC_034613.1, read as the reverse complement.
ATTAGATGCTGTAAAGACCTATGACAAAATACAATGCCATTTCATGTTAAAAGTCTTAGAAAGACCAGGAATTCAAAGTCAATACCTAAACATAATGAAGGCAATATACAACAAACACATAGCCAATGAAGAAAAACTTGAAGTAATTCCACTAAAATCGGGGACAAGACAAGGCTGCCCACTTTCCCCTTATCTATTCAGTATAATATTCTAAGTTCTAGCCAGAGAAATTTCACAACAAAAGGATATCAAAGGGATAAAATTTGGAAAGGAGGAAGTCAAAATATCAATAATTATGGATGATAACATAGTATACATATACAACCCCCCACTTGTGGGCTGACAACACCTACAGCTGAGAAACAGCTTTAACAATATAGCTGGATATAAAATTAACTCAATCAAATCAGGAGCCTTCTGATAGACAGTGGGCTATACACAGACAGTCTCGTTTCCAGTTGATGCTAGATGTTGAACCCTGGGACCTGGTGGTGATAATTCACCTACATGGGATCAAGGAGTTCTCTCATGACTCCTGGAACTCTGGCTCTTGTCGAAGTTGCTGCCCCCTCAGCCCCCACAAGAGGAGCATGGTTAGTAGTCACATAGGAAATGTCCCTAGCAACAATAAGGTAAAGCAAGCCCACTGAGGGGCTGTTTGGCCTCTCCTCACTCTCTTGCTCTTTACTCCTCTCCTCTCACTCTCTCTTTCTTACCTTCTAGCCTTTCTTTTCTCTCTCTCTCTCTCTCTCTCTCTCTCTCTCTCTCTCTCTCTCTCTCTCTCGTTTTCTACCTTTTCTCCTTCCTCCTACCTTTCTACAATAAAGCTCTAAAACCATAGACTGTCTCTGCTCATCAAGGCCCGCTGCACAGACTCTTGCCTGTGTGGTAACCTCTCTCCCTCAGCCCTCTCTCCCATAGCCCTGAGGCAACAGGGTGCAGCCCAGGGCCCCTGGTAGGGGGACTGCCCCTTGTCCACCCCCCATCGAGTGGGGTCAGTGACTTAGATGCTCACCTGGGGCTGAGTGGAAAGTGTTTGGCAGCCCTCCTGTGTCCACATACCCAGAGCACAGGAGGAACGCTGACTGGGCATGGGCTACTCTCCCCTCCCCCTCCTTCCACAGTACCCTTTTAGTTCCCACAGCTTTCCACTACTTAAAGTACAAAGAGGCTAAGAAAGAAATTAGGGAAATGTCACCCTTCACAATTGTCAAAAATAATACAAAATACCTTGGTGTAACTCTAACTAAACAAGTCATAGATCTGTATGACAAGAAATTCAAGTCTCTAAAGAAAGAAATCAAAAAAAAAAAAAAACCCTCAGAAGTTGGAAAGATTTCTCATCCTCATGGATCAGCTAGATTAAGAGAGTAAAATTGGCCATCTTACCAAAAACAATCTATATATTCAATGCAATCCCCATCAAATTTCCAACTCAATTCTTCACAGTGATATAAGGAGCAATTCTAAAATTCATCTGTAAAAACAACAATGGCAACAATTAAAAAAAAAACATGATAGCTAAAACCATTCTCAACAATAAAATAACTTTTTGGGGGTGGTGGGAATACCATCCCTGAACTCAATCTGTTCTACAGAGAAATACTTATAAAAACTCTGTGATATTGGTACAGAGACATGTGTGGCAGGTAGATCAATATTATAGAACTGAAAACCCAAAATAAACCCCCACAACTATGGTAACTTGATCCTTGACAAAGAAGCCAAAATCATCCTGTGGGGGAAAAAGTCAGCATTTTCAACAAATGGTGCTGGTTCAACTCATGGTTGACATGTAGAAGAATGCAAATTGTTCCATTTTTATCTCTTTGAACAAAGCTCAAATTCAAGTGGATCAAGAACCTCCACATAAAACCAGATGCACTGAATCTAATAGAAGAGAAAGTGGGAAAGAACTTGAAACTCATTGGCCTGGGGAAATTTTCCTGAGCAGAACACCATTGGTTCATGTTCTAAGATCAACAGTTGACAAATGGAATTTTATGAAAATGAAAAGTATCCATAAGGCAAAGGACACTTTCCATAGGACAAAACAGCAGCCAACAGATTTGGAAAATATGTTTATCAGCCTTACATCCTGAAAGAGGCATAATATCCAAAATATACAAAGAACTCAAGAAACTAAACTCCAGAGAGTCAAGTAACCCTATTAAAAATGGGATACAGAGTTAACAGAGAATTCTAAATTGAGGAATCTTGAATGGCTGAGAAGCATTTAAAGAAATTTCTGCTTCCCTAATGCTCTCTCAGGACCAGCATTATTGGATTGGAACTGATGTTGTGTTCTGCTCCCCAGTGATCCTAAGATCGAATGGAGAGTCCTCTGGGGATCATGGGGGTGTTCACCGACTCTGCACCCAAGGTGACTGGGTGTTGGCACCAACCATCCCATCAGCCACCAAACACAGACATTATTGCATATGCCAGCTAGATTTTGCTGAAAGGACCCTGATATAGCTGTCTCTTGTGAGGCTATGCTTCAATTGTAGACTCATGGTTCCTGCCAATCTTTTGGTATGCATTTTAGTTTGGTGTCAGATAATTTCAATGTACCTTGGATGATGTGTCACCTAACTTCTTTGTTTTCTTCTGTAATACATAAGTCTGATGCTTGCTTTGAGGAATTACATTCAAATATAGCACTCTCTCTGGTGTCCATGTCTGCTTGTCATTTGCTGACTTCTTGCTCACCTGTATAAGTATCCTGATTCTCCACAGGTTGAAGGACCTACTAAGTCCAGTCCCTGTCAGTAAAATCTCTTTGGAAATCAATCAGGTGGTTCCTTAACAAAGTTGAAATAATATACCTCTAGAACCACTACTGGGCTGTGGGGCAATGTACTATGCACAGACATCCTAGTCTCCAATAGAGTTGATATCTTGAATCCCATAAGTTCCTACATGGGATGAAAGGCTTTCCCTCATGTCACCTGGATCCCTGGCTCCTGTTGAAGTTACAGCCCCCACATCACCCACAGGAGAAGCATGTGGCTAGCAGTCACATAGATAATGTCCCAAGCTTCTGGCCTTCTGGCTAGACTCCTCCTCACAGTTATGTAGCAACAGCAAGGTAACACAGCCCACTATAAATGGGGCTGCTTGGCCCCTCCTTGCTCTTTTACTCTTAAACTCTTACATTCCTTACACTCTCTCTAAGCTCTCTCTTACTCTCTAAGCTTTTACATCTCTTTCTCTAAGCCTTCACCTTTCTTACTCTCTAACTTTCTTTCTTCCCCTTCCCCCTTCTCTCCTCTTGGCATTGGCTGCTCTCTCTCTCTCTCTCTCTCTCTCTCTCTCTCTCTCTCTCTCTCTCTCTCTCTCTCCTTTCTTTCTTTCCTTTCCTTTTTCTTTTTCTCTCTCTCTCTCTCTCTCTCTCTCTCTCCTTTCTTTCTTTCCCCCTGCCTTTCTACAATAAAGCTCTAAAACCATAGACTGTCACTTATGTTTTTAATGTTAGCCATTCTGATAGGAGTAAGACAGAATCTTAAAATAGTTTTGACTTTCATTCTCTTGATGGCTAAGTATGTTGAACATCTCTTTAAATGTTTTCTAGTCATTTGAGTTCCCTCATTTCTCTGTTTAGATCAGTGTCTTACTTTAGTTATTTGAATTTTTCAGTTTTTTTTTTTATCAGATATTTTTTTCATTTACATTTCAAATGCTATCCTGAAAGACCCCTATACCCTCCCCCCACTCTGTTCCTCTACGCACCCACTCCAAATGGTGCTGGCAGTTATGTAGAATAATGCAAATTGATCTATTTTTATCTCATTGTACAAGGCTCAAGTCTAAGTGGATCAAAGACCTCCACATAAAACCAGAGACATGGAAATTTATAGAGGAGAAAGTGGGGAAAAGCCTCCAATATATGGACACAGGGGAAAAATTCCTGAGCAGAACAGCAATGGCTTGTGCTGTAAGATCAAGAATCAACAAATGGACAAATGGGACCTCATAAAATTGCAAAGCTTCTGTAAGGCAAAAGATACTGTCAATAATACAAAATGGCTACCAACAGATTGAGAAAGGATTTTTACCAATCCTAAATCTAATAGGGGATTAATATCCAATATATGCAACAAGCTCAAGAAGTTGGACCCCAGAAATTCAAATAACCCCATAAAAAATGGAGTATAGAGCTAAACAAAAATTCTCAACTGGGGAATACCGAAGGGCTGAGAAGCACCTGAAAAAATGTCCAATATCCTTAATCATTACTTGTTCAAATTTTTATATATTAAGTTTCTTGTGTTCTTTATATATTTTGGATACTAGCACACTTGGATACGGAGTTGGCAAAATCTTTTCCCATTCTGTAGGCTGCTGTCTTTTCTTAATGGCGTCTTTTGCTCTGCAGAAGCATTTCATTTTCATGAGCTTCCATTTATTAATTGTTAATTGTTTCTGTATTATCATTTTGTTCATAATGTCTTTTCCTACAGGAATGTGTTCTAGGGGTGAGAAGCAGTGGATCTTGAGAACAGAAGATATGGGTAGAAATTGGGAGGAGTGGAGGAAAGGGAGACTGCTGTATAGATATATACTAAGAGAAAAGAAAAAAATAAAAAGAAAAAAATTCCCTTTTTGTAATATATATATATATCCAAACACTTCCAAACTCATTACCATTTAAGGCTTTCAATAAAGCTGTGTAATCAACATTAAAATATAACAAGGTTTCATATATACAAATACTAAACTTTCTTATAAAGAAATTAGAAAAAGGAGACAATTTACAAACACCTCAACGCAATAATGTACAGAGAAATAATCTTACGCAAGTATGTGGAAGATATAACATCAAAAACTTAATGCAGAGAGAAGTTGAACAGGATTCTGAATGGTGTTTAAAATATTTTGTGTCTATACAATGGTAGAAATAACATGTTTTAAATGCCTATAATACTATGTTGGTTAAATTTTGTCACTTAGAAACAAGCTAAGGTAATCTCAGAAAGGGGAATTTCAAATAAGAAATTGCCCCTATCAAATTGACATGTGGTACATTTTCTCAATAATTGATATGAGAAGGCCTACTTCATTTCGCACAGTGCCATCCCTGGGCAAAGAATCCTGGAGTGTATATGAAAGGAGGATGAAAATTTCATTAGAATAAAATCAGTAATCTGTATCACTCCATTATCTCTGCTTCCATTCTTGCTTCCAGGTTCCTGCCTTGAGGTCCTGTCCTGACTTCCCTTCATGATTTACTATTGCATGGGAATATAAGAGAAAAAAAACTCCTTTTCTTCTCAAGTTTTTCTTTGGTCCTGATTTTTTTTCATGGCAATAGAAAGGAAACTGAAACAACAAGCACTTATAATATTAGAACTACAGTGACAAAGATAGCATATTACTAACACAATAGTAGACATGTAGACAAATGGAACAAAATAGAGGACCCTGTATGCTTGATTCTATGCTTCCCAGTGTAATGGTAATGGACTCTTTGTTTTTATTTTATTTTATTTTTTTACGTTTCAATACTGCCCCTCTTCCTGGTACTCTCTCCATGAGCCTCCAACATCATCTCCCTCCACACTGCCTCTAGAGCATGCTCCTCTACCTATTCACCCCGTCCTGCTTCACCCCTCCAACACCTCCTTTCCCTGGGGCATCAAGTCTCCACAGGAAGAAGCACATCCCCTTTCACTGAGGCCTGACAAGACAGTACTCTCCTACATATGTGCCAGGGGCCACAGACCAGACCATTTTTCTTCTTTGGTTAGTTACTTAGTCCCTGGAAGCTCTGAGATATCCAGTTAGTTGATACTCTAGTTATTCCTATGGGGTTGCAATACCCTTAAACAACTTCAATCCTTCCTCCAAAACTTTCGTAGGGGTCCTTGGGCTCACTCCAATGGTTAGCTGCATGTATCCATAGCTGTCTTTGTCAAGTACTGGTAGAGCCTCTCAGAAGACAGCCAGCCCTTCCAGGTTCCTGTCTGAAAGCACATCTTCACCTCAGCATTAGTGTTGGTGTTTGGTGTCCGTACATGGAATGGATCTCAAGTTGGGGCTGTCTGTGGATGTCCTTTCCTTCAATCTCTACTCCAGGTTTGTCCCTGCATTTCCTTTAGAAAGGAACAATTCTGGTTCAAATTTCTGACATGGGTGGGTAATGCCATCCCTCAACTGAGGGTCATGAATATTTACTCGAGGTGGTCTCTTCGGGTTCCATTTCCCCATTTTGGGGCATTTAGTTAATATTATCTCCTCTGGGTCCTGGGGCCCTTTCACATCCATGGTTTCTAGGACTTTGTAGTGCTTTCCCCTGTCCTACACCCCACACTGCTGTATATATCTATTCATACTTCTGGGCCTCTGGGTTTATTTCCTGTCTCCCCTCATACATGATCCTGCACCACTTTTCCCTCCCCTTCTCCCCTCTCACCCAAGTCCCTCCCTCCCTCTGCCTCCCATGATTATTTTGTTCCCAGTTCTAAGTGATATTGAAGTATCAACACTTAGACCTTCCTTCATGTTAAGCTTCATATGGTCTGTGAGTTGTATCATTGGCATTCTAAGCTTTGGGGCTAATATTCACTTATAAGTGAGTACATACCATGTATGTGCTTTTGTGTCTGGGTTACCTCACTGAGGATGATATTTTAGAGTTCCGTCCATTTGTCTGCAAAATTCATGATGCCCTTGTTTTTAATAGCCGAGTAATACTCCATTGTGTAAATGTACTACATTTTCTGTATCCATTCTCTGTTGTGGGGAACCTGATTGGTTCCAACTTCTGGATATCACAAATAAGGCTGCTGTGAACATATTGGAGCATGTGCCCTTGTGGCATGGTGGAAGGTTTATATATATATATATATATATATATATATATATATATATATATATATATATATATA
>NC_034613.1:102981045-102988760 GCF_900095145.1 Mus pahari | reverse complement strand
TTGTGTCTTCAGGTGACTCTATTTACAACGTTCTGAGGAATCTCCAGATTGATTTCCAGAGTAGTTGTACCAATTTACAATCCCACCAGCAATGGAATAGTTTCCTTCTTCGCATTTTCAATAACATGTGCTGACACCAGATATTTTGACCTTAGCCATTTTGATTTGTGTTTAAGGTGGAATCTCAGGGTGGTTTCATTTGCATTTCTCTGATGACTAAGAATGTTGAACATTTCTTTAGGTACTTATCAGCCATTCAAGATTCCTCAGTTGAGAATTTTCTATTTAGTTGTGTAGTCCATTTTTTTTTAATTGAGTTATTTTGTTTTCTGGAGGTTAACTTCTTGAGTTCTTTCTATATTTCAGATATTAGCTCTCCATTGGATAAAGAGTTAGCGAAGATCTTTTCCCAATTTGTAGGTTACCATTTTGCCCTATTGACTATGTCCTTTGCCTTAAAGCTTTTCAGTTTTATGAGGTCCCATTGTCAATTGTTGATCTTAAAGCCTGAACCATTGGTGCTATATTCAGAAAATTTCTCCCATGTAGCCATTATTTTGAGGCTATTTCCTACTTTCTCTTTTATTAAATTCACTGTGTCTGGTTTTATGTTGATGTCCTTGATCCACTTGCATCTGAGCTTTGTACAAGGTTATAAATATGGGTTAATTTGCATTCTTGTCACACAGACCTCTATGCTTCCCCACTGTAATGGTGATAGAGCCTTTTTAAAAACCCAAATATACCCTTCCTTTTCTAACATCCTTTGTTCATGGTATGTTGGGATAATCTTATTTTTCTCTGTGTAAAGATTTTTTTATTGTTGTTTTAGTCAACTGTTAATTTGTATACAGGTAGAAAGGTGAGTATGGGTCAGACTTTTATAATATTTTTAATGGACCATCACCTTCCTTAGTATTTTCTATGCATACATCAGCTTCACTGTCTGATTTGTTTAATAAACATCTGATAGTCAATAGCTGAGGCAGGAGAGAAAAAGTGGGACTCTGAGACAGAGAGAGGTTCTCTGTAGAAGAATTGAGAGGGGAGAGATTCATCAGTTTACAAGAAGGTGGAGGGAAGTACCAGGACTAAATTAGAAGTAATGGGCCATTTGGCAGTATATAAACTAGAATTAAGTTATAGCTAGCTAGGCTTTACCCACCTATAGGGCATTATTCATGGACTGACAGATTTGAGACAGTCCAGCAATAATGATGTTTTAGCACAAAGATATAAAAGTGACTAAAATAAATCTTTTTCTCTGGTGGTAGAAAAGACCAATCTTAAGTTGATGAACTACTTTATAGAAAAGCCACAAAATCTATTTAAGTCCTCTTTCATCGAATAGTAGCAACCATTAGGTTGCTCATGATTTCATTGTTTTTCTCCCAAGATGCCAAGGTATCTTACATTGGCCTCCACAGTAGTGTATGGGTTTGGTGACTGAATATGGGATGGATCCCCAGGTGAGTCAGTCTCTGGATGGTCATTTCTTCAGTCTTTGCTTCACACTTTGTCTCTGTAACTCTTTCCATGATGTATGTCTTACAACGATGTACAAAACAGAGCAAGTAATAAAGGGGCTAAAGTTATAAAGGGGCACCAGGACATGAAAGTGTGCTGAATCCTTTGTTCAAGGAGATAAACATATCAAGAGATTTGTGACCTCAGGACAAGATCCCATCTGGCTACCTAACTGCTTGTAGTTGAACAGAGAATAGTTATGGTATATTAGGTGTTATTACTTGGTTATAGTCTTCATTTGGAAATTTTATCTGAAAAGAACTACAATCCTAAGATAGAGAGCACACTTGTTATCCACAGAAAATATCCATACTTTTGTCGGTCTCCCTCATTCAAAGCAGGATGGTCCAGCAAGAGTTCTCTACATCCAATATTTGAGGGTGACTCATTAATCTCCATTGCATCTGGTGCTCCATATTTTTGTCAACAACTGTTGGTCTCCTTGCTCTTGGGGATTGTCAGATGATACATTCTATGAGGGCAGTGGGAACAGAGAAATGAATTAGGAACTTTGGAAGCCCTATGAGTACTGAGTACTTAATGTATAAACAACACATAGTCCCACAGTAGGCAGATCAACTTTACTTAGTGTAATAAAAGGCTTATAAAGTTTTGGGGGACTGAGGATATGGACATACATGATGGGCAACAGTCTTTAAATGGGGAATTATGGTACCCAGAATGCCTTACTCTCGTGGGGAATCATTTCAGAAACCTTAGGTGTTGGCTAAACAGGTTTATTAAGGAGAAATTAAATTCGTCCTACAAACTAATTGAGGCTATGTGACGTTATTCAGGTAGAGGCCAGTATGGGGGCATAGAATTCCCTGGACAAGGTCAGAGAAAGCAGAATTCTGCTAACAAAGGGAGTCCTCCATTAAGTGACAAACCCCAGAAGGCTATCTATTCGATGGTAGTCATTGACCTTAATTAGTAGAGGTTTTCCACAGATCTTGAGATCATATATATATATATAATTTATCATTTTACATCCCACTCACTGCCCCTCTTCCTCTCCCAGTCAGCTTCTATCACAACACTTATGCCCTCCTCCCTCCCCTTATTTTCTAAGAATATGGGGAACCCCCTAGGTATCTCTCCAACCTGGACCTTTAACTCTCTGCTAGGCTAGGTATTTACACTCTCACTAAGGCCAGACAAAGCAGCCCAGGTAGAATAATATATCTCACATACAGGCAAAAGTTTTTGGGATAGTCCTCACTCTTGTGGTTCAGGACCCATATGAAGATCAAGCTGCACATCTGCTACATATACACTCAGAGGCGTAGGACTAGCCCATGTATGTCCCTTGGTTGGTGATTCAGTATCTGAGAATATCTTGTGATTTAATATCTTAGAATGATAATGTATATCTTGTGATGTTGGAGATATGTGATCTGCTTTTTGATTTTCATTTTATAGGGGACTACAGTAAAGTGATTGGATAAATCCCAAAAGAGACTTTGAAATTTGCATTTTTAACATTGTTGTGACTACTATAAACTATGGATACTCTTTGAATATTGATTAAATGTATATTGCATTATGTTATAGATAGTTATAGCCCCATAGACACATGTGTTTGAACAAACCAATGGGTGTCAGGAAATAGAGTGCAGGAGTTTAAATATGCTTTGCCCATGGAGTGGCATTATTAACAGATGTGGCACTGTTGGAAGAACTATGTCACTGAGGGGTTAGGCTTCAGGACTCTTCTTTCTTCTGAACAATGTTTAGAACTCTGAGGTCCTTCAGTGTGATGTCTGCCTACATGCTGCCATGCTTCCTGCCTTGATGATAATGGACTGAATCTCTGAACATGTGAAATGTAGTCTTTTATAAGAGTTGCCTAATCGGCCATCACTGGGAAGAGAGGCCCCTTGGTCTTGCAAACTTTATATGACCCAGCACAAGGGAAGTCCTGGGACAAGTAGTGGGAGTGGGTGGGTAGGGGAGCTGGGGGGGGGGGAACTTTCGGGATAGCATTTGAAATGTAAATAAAGAAAATAATAAAAAAAAAATTGAATAAAAAAAAGAGTTGTCTCAGCCATAGTGTCTGTGAACTCCAGTAAAACTATAACTAAGACACTCATAAAAATACAAGATCTTAAAAAATTTAACAAACCCTGTGTGAGACAGATGTTATATATCTAGGCTTCCCAAATAGGATTATCCCCCAAGGCTAGAAAGATTTAGCAGCTGCTGTACTTTAAGCTTGTTCTCAACTTCAATGGCTGTCATCTTGGCAAGAAGTTGCTGCAGTTATAGAAAAGCATAATCTGTCTAAAGATGTTAATATCAATAAAGACCAATTGTTAGGTGAAGGCCAACCTGCTGATTTGAGATAGCATATATAATTTGATGACTCTATTAGTATACAATGAACTTCAACAGTTTTATGAGCCTGAAGTTAGGTGGAGGAACAAAAGAAAAGGTCTATGTCATTCACAAAGATTATTCAAACCATCAGTAACTGTTTAACGGACTTCTTACATAGATTAAACACTTCTAAAAGGATAGCAATATCAATTCCAGATGTGAGTTTAGTATTAACTGAAACAACTTTTGAAAATGCAAATGCTGAGAGTTAAATGTTTCTAGACCTTTAAAAGCTCAAACACCAATCATGTAAGAGTGAATGAGAATTTACTGCTAATATTGAAACTAATTTCTACATAATTGGACAAGTAATACCCAATAATCCAAGTGATAAAAATATCCATTGTTTTGGCTACAGGTCAATAACAAAGGGTTGTAGACAAGGCATTCTTAGAAACTTTTCTATAAGGCCTGACCTTTCTGGGATTTGTAGAAGGTATGGTAAAGGTAAGCATTGGACTAATCAATTCAGATCAGCAAAAGATATGCTAGGTAATCTCTTACTGATGAGAAATTCTCTAAGAGGGTTCACTTATACCTCAGCAACAAACAACATGAGCCAGGAATTACCTGTGAGAAAAGCACAGAGCAACTAGAGAAAAGTATACTAGATAATAAAGACTGTATATGGACGTTTTATATAGTTAGTCTCTTTTAAAGGTTGAGAAACTTGGCTTGCCAGCATGGAGCAGGGCATGTAAAGTGAGTAACTAATTGTACATGAATGGAATGGGGAAATAAGATTAGTTGAGAGATATTAGACTGTACAAAAGAACTGCTGAATTAGATCAACCTGTATTCTATAAAGTTATTGGAACATGAGAATAGAAGTCAGAGTATGTGTTCCATTGGTGAAGAGGATGCAATCTACATTTCCTCAGGAGATAAAAGCCTATATGTTTCATCAAATGTTATAAAGTTACAATCTAAGTAAGAAAAGCTTCCAAATGAAAGTTATGAGTCCAGGAATGTAGAGACACAGAAAGGTAGCAATGAAGGCAATATAGAAAGCTGACCTCCATGCATGGGAGATAATATAATAAGCTGTGAGAATAAAAGACAGATAGTTCATCAGATTGGCTGATTTGAATGTAGATATGGGACACAAACTCTGAGACAAACCACAGTGCCCAGAGGTGTCTCCAATACCAGGCACTCTAGTATGCACAGGGTCTTCAGATCACCAGTGAGTAGAATAAAACATCTGTTCCTACATGACCAGGAGTGACTGGGACCAGCAGGATACAAGAACACATGAAAACTGCCTGACAACTGGCTCTGGCTCCAGTTCCTTCTGGTCAGTGCCCATCAGCTTTAGTCTCAAACTCAATAGATAGTCCCACAGACCCCAGAGAAAATACCAAATCCCAGGTGCTCTAGCATGCTCAGGTTCTTAGGATCCCACGATCCCAGGATCTTGGTCATATCAGCATCTCATGGTCTCAGAGGCAGTTTGAATCCTAGGAACTCTGACACTCCCAGAATCTCAGAATCATAGGATCACAGAGAAGTTCTGACTCAACCAGGATTATAGTAAGGACAGGCTCCAATCACATATAGATAGGGCATGAAGCACTGGAAATAATAAGATGGCAGGAGGCAAGGATAAGAACAGAAGCAACAGAAACCAACGTTACTAGGCATCTTCAGAAAAGAATACTCCCAGCTGGGCATTGTGGCACACTCCTTTAATCCCACCACTTGGGAGGCAGAGACAGGCAGATTTTGAGTTTGAGGCCAGCCTGGTCTACAAAGTGAGTTCCGGGACAGCCAAGGATATACAGAGAAATACTGTCTTGAAAGAAAAAAAGAAAAGAAAAGAAAAGAAAAGAAAAGAAAAGAAAAGAAAAGAAAAGAAAAGAAAAAAGAACAAAACAGAATTCTCCCATCATAGCAAGTCATGGATACACGATCACACCAGAGAAGCAAGATTCAGATCTAAAGTCACTTCCTATGATGATGATGGAGGACATTAAGAAGAACATAAATAACTCCCTTAAAGAAATACAGAAGAATACAGGTAAACAGGTAGAAACCCTTAAAGAGGAAAGAAAATATCCCTTAAAGAATTACAGAAAAACACAACTGAACAGGTAAAGGATATGAACAAAACCATCTAGGATCTAAAATTGGAAGTAGAAACAATAAGGAAATCACAAAGGGAGATAAATTTGGAGATAGAAAACCTAGGAAAGAAGTCACGAGCCATAGATGCAAGTATCACCCACAGAATACAAGAGATAGAAGAGAGAATCTCCGGTGCAGAAGATACCATAGAAAACATTGACACACAATCAAAGAAAATGCAAAATGCAAAAAGATTCTAACCCAAAACATCCAGGAAATCCAGGAAACAATTAGAGTACCAAACCTAAGGATAATAGGTATAGATGAGAATAAAGAATTTCAACGTAAAGGACCAGTAAATATCTTCAACAAAATTATAGAAGAAAACTTCCCTAACATAAAGAAAGAGATGCCAATGAATATACAAGAAACCTACAGAACTCCAAATAGTTTGGACTGGAAAAGAAATTCCTCCTGTCACATGAAAATCAAAACACCAAATACACAAAACTAAGAAGGAATATTAAAAAGGAGTAAGGGACAAAGAACAAGTAACATATAAAGGCAGACCTGTCAGAATTACACCAGACTTCTCTCCAGAGACTATGAAAGCCAGAAGATCCTGAGCAAAAATCATACAGACACTAAGAGAACACAAATGCCAGCCCAGGTTACTATATGTGGCAAAACACACAATCACCATAGATGGAGAAACCAAGGTATTCCATGACAAAACCAAATTTACACAATATATTTCCTTGAACACAGCACTTGAAAGGATAATAAAGGGAAAATTCCAGCACAAGGAGGGAAACTATGCCCTAGAAAAAGCAAGAAAGTAATCTTTCAACAACCCAAAAAGAAGATAGCCACAAGAACAGAATCTCAGTTCTAACAACAAAAATAACAGGAAGCAACAATTAATTTTCCTTAATTTCTTTGAATAGCAAAGGGATCAATTCCACAATAAAAAGACATAGACTAACAGACTGGTTACATAAACAGGACCCAACATTTTTTGCTACAACAGGAAACCCACATCAGGGACAAAGATAGACACTACCTTTCAGTAAAAGACTGGAAAACAATTTTTAAAGTAAATGGTCCCAAGAGACAAGCTGGTGTAGCCATTCTAATAACAAATAAAATCTACTTTCAACGTAAAGTTATCCAAAAAGATGAGGAGCACTTCATACACATCCAAGGTAAAAATCTACCAAGATGAACTCTCAGTTCTATGCTCCAAATTCAAGGGTACGCACATGCATAAAATAAACTTTACTAAAGATAAAAGGATACATTGCATCCCACACAATCTTAGTGGGAGACCTCAACAACCCACTCTTATCAATGGACAGATCATGGAAAGAGAAACTGAAAAGAGACACCGTGAAACAGAAATTATGAAACAAATGGATTTAACAGATATCTATAGAATATTTTATCCTAAAACACAAGGAAATACCTTTTTCTCAGAACTTCATAATTCCTTCTCCAAAACAGACCATATAATTTGTCAGCAACAGGCCTCAACATACACAAGGAGCCTGAAATAATCCCATGCATCCAATCAGATCACCATGGACTAAGGCTGATCTTCAATAATAACATAAATAATAGAAAGAAAGCCTACATACATGTGGAAGCTGAATAGCACTCTACTCAATGATAACTTGGTTGAGGAAGAAAGAGAGAGAAAGAGAGAGAGAGAGAGAGAGAGAGAGAGAGAGAGAGAGAGAGAG
>NC_034613.1:102977920-102980965 GCF_900095145.1 Mus pahari | reverse complement strand
AAGAAAGAAAGAAAGAAAGAAAGAAAGAAAGAAAGAAAGAAAGAAATTAAAGAATTTTTAGAGTTTTATGAAAATGAAACCACAACATACCCAAACTTATGGGACACAATGAAAGCAGTCATAAGAGTAAAACTCATAGCTCTGAGGGCCTCCAAATAGAAACTGGAAAGAACACACACTAGCAACTTAATATCTCACCTTAAAGCTCTAGAATGAAAAGAAGCATATTCACCCATGTGGAGTAGATAGCAGAAAGTAATCAAACTCAGGGCTGAAATAAAACAAGTGGAAACAAAAAATAACTATACAAAGATTCATCTAAATGAGGAGCTGGTCTTTGAGAAAATCAACAAGATAGATAAACCTTTACCAAGACTAACTAGAGGGGGACAAGTCCCTTTCAGTCTGTGCCAGACTGGGTCATCTAGGGCACTGAGATGGCAGAAACCCCCATGGTCCCTAGAGTACTGCCCATGCAAACTTAGGATCACTGGTGAGTGGAACACAACTTCTGCTTCAATCCAATTGCACACAGGACCTGAGACAGCACTAGAGGAGCAGAGAACTGGCCTAACCAGGGGCACAATCCCCTTCCAGTCTGTGCAAGCACCAGTTCACCTAGGCCGCTGAGTCCACGGACACCCCTATGGTCCCTGAAGGACTGCACATGCGATCTTAGGATCACTGGTGAGTTGAACACAACATCTACTCCAATCAAATAATGACAGGCCTGTGACAGCAGGAACAAGGACACCAGAGCCTTTCCTGACCAGAGGCTCATGTTCCTTTTGATCACTTCTGGTTTATCTTGGTTTTGAACAGACCAGACGACTCCACAGTCCTCAAAGGAGATACCACTTCCATGCACTGTAACACCCCCAGGATCTTAGGACAACAAGATCCCAGGATAACAGGAGCTGGGTCACACTAGTATTTGAGTGTCTCAGAGGAGCTTGACTGCCAAGAACTCAGACACACCCAGAATTTCAGGTTCACAGGAGCCCACAATCAAAGGATCACAGAGAAATCTGGATTCAGAGAAGTCCTAAATCAACTAGGATTACAGGAAGTACAGGCTCCAATCAGATACATTGAAGGCAGCGAGCACTAGAGATAATCAGATGGCAGGAGGCAAGCATAAGAACAAAAGCAACAGAAATCAAGTTTACTTGCCATCATCAGAACCAAACTCTCCTGCCATAGCAAGTCCTGGATACACCACCACACCAGAAAAAGCAGGATATGGATCTAAAGTCACTTCTCATGTTGATGTTGGGGGACTTTAAGAAGGAAATACTGGAAATCATAGGTAAACAGATAGAAGACTTTAAAGTGGAAACACAAAAATCCCTTAGAGAGTTACAGGAAAACACTAACAAAGAGGAGATGGGATTGAACAAAACCATCCAGGATCTAAAAATGGAAGTAGAAACAATAAAGAAAACCGAAAGGGAGACAACTCTGGAGATAGAAACCCTAGGAAAGAAATCAGGAACCATAGATGNNAGCATCAGCAACANAATACAAGAGATGGAAGAGAGAATCTCAGGTGCAGAAGATTCCATAAAGAACATGGACACAACAATCAAAGAAAATGCAAAAAGATCCTAACTCAAAACATCCAGGAAATCCAGGACACAATGAGAAGACCAAACCTATGGATAAGAGGAGTAGATGAGAATGAAGATTATCAAATTAAAGGGCCAGCAAATATCTTCAACAAAATTATAGCTGCTTGTGGACGTTGTACATCGTGGTGCGGAGCCTAGTGCGCACCACGATGTACAACGTCCACAAGCAGGGGTTGTAAAACAATTTTCCAAGTAAGTGGTCCCAGGAAACAAGCTGGAGTAGCCATTCTAATATCAAATAAACTAGACTTCCAACCAAAAGTTATCAAAGAAGACAAGGAAGGGCACTTCATACTCATCAAAGGTAAAATCTTCCAAGATGAACTCTCAATCCTGAATATCTATGCTCTAAATGCAAGGACAGNCACATTCATTAAAGAAACTTTAGTAAAGCTTAAAGTACACATTGCTNCTCACACAATAATAGTGGGAGACTTCAACACCCCACTCTCATCAATGGACAGATCCTGGAAACAGAAACTAAACAGAGACACAGTGAAACTAAGAGAAGTTATGAAACAAATGAATTTCACAGATATCTACAGAACATTTTATCTAAAACAAAAGGATATACCTTCTTCTAAGCACCTCATGGTACATTTTCCAAAATTCACCATATAATTGGTCATAAAATATGTCTCAACAGATACAAAAATGTTGAAATTGTCCCATGCATCCTATCAGACCACCATGGTCTAAGGCTGATCTTCAATAAATATTATAAACCCAACATTCACTTGGAAACTGAACAACACTCTTCCTTGGTCAAGATGAAAGAAAGAAAGAGACTTTTTAGAGTTTAATGAAAATGAAGCTACAACATACCCAAACTTATGGGACACAATAAAAGCATTCCTGAGAGGATAACACATAGCTCTGAGTGCCTCCAAAAACAAACTAGAGTACACACTAGCAGCTTGACAGCACAACTAAAAGCTCTAGAACAAAATGATGCAAATTCACACAAGAAGAGGAGATAGCAGGAAATAATCAAACTCAGGGGTGAAATCAACCAAGTGGAAACCAAAGACTATTCAAATAATCAACCAAACCAGGAGTTGGTTCTTTGAGAAAATCAACAAGATAGATTAAACCCTTAGCCAGTCTCACTAGAGTGCACAGGGACAGCATCCTAATTAACAAAAACAGAAATGAAAAGGGAGACATAACAACGGATCCTGAGGAAATCCAAAGCATCATCAGATCCTTCAATAAAAGGCTATACTTAACAAAACTGGAAAACCTGGATAATGGACAAATTTCTAGACAGATACCAGCTATGAAAATTAAATCAGGAACAGATTAATGACCTAAACAGTCCTATATCACCTAAAGAAATAGAAGCAGTCATTAATANTCTCCTAACCAAAAAAAGCCCAGGACCAGATGGGTTTAGTGCAGAGTTAGATCAGAC
>NC_034613.1:102975839-102977697 GCF_900095145.1 Mus pahari | reverse complement strand
AACAAACTCAAAGACAATAACCACAGGATCATCACGATAGATGCTGAGAAAGCATTTGACAAAATCCAACACCCATTCATGATAAAAGTCTTGGAAAGATCAGGAATTCAAGGCCCATACCTAAACATAATAAAAGCAATCTATAGAAAAACTGTAGCCAGCATCAAAGTAAATGGAGAGAAGCTGGAAGCAATCCAACTAAAATCAGGGACTAGACAAGGCTGCCCACTTTCTCCCTACCTATTCAGTATAGTGCTTGAAGTCCTAGCCAGAGCAATTAGACAACAATAGGAGGTCAAGTGGATCCGAAATGGAAAGGAAGAAATCAAAATATCATTATTTCCAGATGATATGATAGTATACATAATCGATGCCCACAATTCCAACAAAGAACTCCTAAAACTGATAAACAGCTTAAGTGCAGTAGCTAGATAAAAAATTAACTCAAACAAATCAATGTGCTTTCTCTAAACAAAGGATAAACAGGATGAGAAAGAAATTAGGAAAACAATACTCTTCACAAAAGTCACAAATAAAATAAAACACTTTGGTGTGACTCTAACTAAAGAAGTGAAAGATCTGTATGATAAGAACTTCAAGTCTCTGAAGAAAGAAGTCAAAGAATATCTCAGAAGATGGAAAGATCTCCCATGCTCATGGATTGGTAAGATCAACATTGTGAAAATGGCTATCTTGCGGAAAGCAATCTACTGATTCAATGCAATCCCTATCAAAATTCCAACGCAATTCTTCAATGAGTCAGAAAGGGCAATTCGCAAATTCATCTGGAATAACAAAAAAAACTGGGACAGCAAAAACTCTTCTTCATGATAAAAGAATCTCTGGGGGAATCACTATGCCTGACCTAAAACTGTACTACAGAGCAATTGTGATAAAAACTGTGTGGTACTGGTATAGCGACAGACAGGTAGACCAATGGAATAGAATTGAAGACCCAGAAATGAACCCACACAACTATGGTCACTTGATCTTTGACAAGGGAGTTAAAGCCATCCAGTGGAAAAAAAAGACAGCATTTTCAACAAATGGTGCTGGCACAACTGGCAGTTATCATGTAGAATAATGAGAATTGATCCATTCTCATCTACTTGTACAAAGCTCAAGTCTAAGTGGATCAAGGAACTGCACATAAAGCCAGATACACTGAAACTTTTAGAGGAGAAAGTGAGGAAAAGCATCGAAGATATGGGCACAGGGGGAATATTCCTGAATAGAACTGCAATGGCTTGTCATGTAAGATCAAGAATTGACAAATGGAATCTCATAAAATTACAAAGCTTCTGTAAGGCAAAAGACACCATCAAAAAGACAAAAAGGACACCAACAGATTGGGAAAGGATCTTTACCAATCCTATATCAGATAGGGGACTAATATCCAATATATATAAAGAACTCAAGAAGGTGGACTCCAGAAAACNAAATAACCCCATTAAAAAATGTGGCACAGAACTAAAGAAAGAATTCTCAACTGGGAAATATCAAATGGCTGAGAATCACCTCAAAAAGTGTTCAATATCCTTTATCACCAGGGAAATGCAAATCAAAACAACCTTGAGATTGCACCTCACACCAGTCAGAATGNCTAAGGTCAAAAATTCAGGTGAGAGCAGATGCTGGCTAGGATGTGGAGAAAGAAGAACACTCCTCCATTGTTGGTGGGATTGCAAGCTTGTACAACCACTCTTGAAATCAGTCTGGTGGTTCCTCAGAAATTTGAACATAGTACTAACAGAGGATCCAGCAATAGCTCTCTTGGGCATATATCCAGAAGATGTTCCAGCTGGTAATAAGAACCCATGCTCCACTCTGTTCATAGCAGCCTTATTTATAATAGCCA
>NC_034613.1:102946125-102975459 GCF_900095145.1 Mus pahari | reverse complement strand
CTATGCCAGTGCCTGGCAAACATAGAAGTGGATGCTCACAATCAGGTATTGGATGGAACACAGGGCCTCCAATAGAGGAGCTAGAGAAAGTACCCCAGGAGCTAAAGGGGCCTGCAACCCTATAGGTGGAACAACAATATGAACTAACCAGCACCCCCAAAGCTCTTGTCTCTAGCAGCATATGTAGTAGAAGATGGTCTAGTCAGTAATCATTGGGAAGAGAGCCTCCTTTGTCTTGCAGACTTTATTTGCCCCAGTACAGGCGAATACCAGTGCCAAGAAGGGGGAGTGGGTGGCTACGGGAGCATTAGGGGGAGAGTATAGGGGACTTTGGTGGTAGCATTTGAAATGTAAATGAAGTAAATAAATAATAAAATTGAAAAAAAGAAAAAAGAATAAAAACAATGCTAACTACAGGGAAAAGGGACAGTATCCTAATTAACAAAATCAGAAATGAAAAAGGAGACATAACAACAGAACCTGAGGAAATCTAAAATCATCATCAGAATCTACTACAGAAGCTTATACTGAAAAAAAAACTGAAAAAAATGGTTCAAATGGACAATTTTCTAGACATATTCCAAAGTTTAATCAGGGTCAGATTTATTATTTAAAAAGTCTCAGGTCCCCTAAAGAAATAGAAACAGTCATTAGTAGTCTCCCAACCAAAAAAGTCACAGGACCAGATGGGTTTAGTGTAGAGTTCTTTCAAACCTATAAAGAAGATCTAATACCAACAGTTCTGAAACTAGTCTACAAATTATGAACAGAAGGTACTCTACCAAATTCATTCTATGAAGCCACAATTGCTCTGATACCACACAAAGACGCAACAAACAAAGAAGACTTCAGACCAATTTCCGTTAAGTATATCAATGCAAAAATATTCAATAAAACTCTCACAAACCGAATCCAAGATTACATCAAAACAATCATCGATCATGAGCAAGTAGACTTCATCCCAGGGATGCAAGGATGGTTCAATATATGGAAATCCATCAATGTAATCAACAATATAAACAAACTCAAAGTAAAAAAAAAAATGATTATCTCCTTAGAAGTTGAGAAAGCAATTGACAAAATCATACACCCCTTCATGGTAAAAGTCTTGGAACCATCAGGAATTCAAGGCCCACACCTAAACATAGTAAAAGCAATATACAACAAACTATTACCGGACATCAAACTAAATAGAGAGGAACTTGAAGTAATCCCACTGAAATCAGGGACGTGAAAAGGCTGCTCACTCTCTTCCTACCTATTTAATATATTATTTGAAATCCTAGCCAGAGGGATTAGACAACACAAGGAGATCAAAGTGATACAAATTGGAAAGGAAGAAGTCAAAATATCACTTTACGTTGATGATAGGATAGTATACTTAAGTGACACCAAAAATTCCACCAGGAAACACCTAAACCTGATAAACAACTTCAGCAAAGTGGCTGGATATAAAATTTACTCAAACAAATCAATGCCCTTCTTATACACAAAGGATGAACTTGCTAAGAAAGTAATTTGGAAAACAACACCCTTAACAATAGTCACAAATAATTTAAAATACCTTGGTGTGACTCTAAGGAAGTGAAAGATCTGTAAGGTAACAATTTCAAGTCTTTGAAGAAAGAAATCCAAGAAAATCTCAGAAGATGGAATGATCTCCCATGCTCATGGATTGTCAGGGTAAATATAGTAAGAATGGCCATCTTGCCTAAAGCAATCTATAGATCCAATGCAATACCATCAAAATTTGAGCTCAATTCTTCACAGAGTTAGAAAGAACAGTAAGCAAATTCATCTGGAATGACAAAAAATCTAGTATAGTGAAAACTATCCTATAAAATAACTTTTGGGGCAACCATCATTCCTGACCTAAAGCTGTACTACAGAGCAATTGTGATACAAAGTGCATGGTATTGGTATAGTGACAGGCAGGTACATCAATGGAATAGAAGTGACAACCCAGAAATGAACCCACACACCTATGGTCACTTGATCTTTGACAAAGGAGCTAAAATCATCCAGTGAATAAAAGACAGCATTTTAAACTAATACTGCTGATTCAACTGGCAGTTAACATGTAGAAGAATGTGAATTAATCCATTCTTATTTCCTTGTACAAATTTCAAGTCTAAGTGGATCAAGGAACTCCACACAAAACCAAAGACAATGAAATATATAGAGGAGGAAGTGGGGAAAATCCTTTAAGAAATGGGCACAGGGGAAAAATTCCTGAACAAAACAGCAATGCCTTGTGCTGTATGATCAAGAATCAACAAATGGATCCTCAAAAAATTGCAAAGCTTCTGTAAGGCAAAGGATACTGTCAATGAGACAAAAAATGCAACAGATTGGGAAAAGATATTTATCTATCCTATATCTGATAGAGGCCTAATATCAAATATATACAAATAACTCATAATCAGCACCGCAGTTATGAACTATCATGGCATCAACCAATCTTCATAAGGACATTTGTACTCTTAAGTTTCTGGCACTTATATTTGTTTCTGGTGTGATAGCTAAACTGTACAATTTTTAGCTTAAACTGAAAGGGGAAAGATGTAGATGGATTTTAATCCAGCAACATGGTTGCTCTGGCAAGGGATCACATACAAAGCCTTTTTAGGTCTGTTATTTGTCTTGAATGATATCCCTTTAATCCTTCTGTCTGGAATAAAAAGACATCCTTATTATATATCTTTAATTTTAAAAAGCGTAGGTAAATTGACCTTGTAGATGGATGCAGTCATGTTTGCTCACCTGTGTAGTTGAGTGGAAGACAAAGTAATCAGTCAGAGAAAAAAAAATTGACAGACTGAGCCAGAAACAGGTTATATACTTCTCTTACAAGAAAAAGAAAAAGAAAAAAGAAAATAGAAAAGACAGATGGCATATGGGAGCAGTGTTGTGAGGGAGGAGGGTATTGTCTACCAGGTTATCAGGTTTACCAGGTCAGTTTTACAGGTTGCAGTTGAAGACAGAATGTGTAAGAGATTGAGAGGAAGTCAAAAGGTTAGAATAAACTGCCAGACTTAGTTTGAGACCCAGCAGAGCAATGCAGGGAGAAGTCAAAAGAAGCAACTTTTAATCAGTCAGCTTGGAGAGGAGTTTGAGGCAGAACAACAGGATTGAGCAAGCCAGACAAACTTCAAAAATAGCTATAAAGGGTGTACTTATTCAACAATTAGTCTCTTAGACAACAATTTTATCTGACAAATAAAAGTTATTTTAATTTCCAATTGTTCTCTCTTCATTTGCTTACAATTCAAGATATAAACTTTTAGCTTCCTATTCCTGCTGCCATGCCTGCTGCTTGCTGTGATGCTATCCCACCTATGCTAGACTTTAATCTCTCTGGAACCATGGCCCTAAACAAACTCTTCTCTCCATTATTTAGCTTGTTCATGGTTTTTTATCAGAGCAACAATTAGGTAATTCAGTGGGCTTATTTCAACATGACAAAAATACGTATTTACTATTTGTCTAGTTTCTTTTTAGAAAAGTAAATATAAATCATAGTGGGATATTTGTAAACAAATGACCAAAATTTAAAAACTGGGGCAGCTGAGCCTTTCAGAACATATAAAACAAGGAGGAAGATTATGTCATTCTACACACTTTGATGGAAAATTCTACTATTGTAATCTAATAACATGTTGCTCATTTCACATTTTTTTATTTATTTTTCTAGTTGTTTTAAAGAGAAAAAAGTATTTCCTTGATTTTAATAATTTTATTTCTCTGTTGATATTTATGTTAATCACATTTTCTTTTCCTGTCATGATGGACATATTATATATTACTTTATATCTTAATGTTTTCAGCAAGAATATTCTACATTAGTAGACAAAATCATTTTTGTTTTTAACTTGAAAATTACACCATCCTGTGGGCATAGCCACCCTTTAATCAACTAGTTTGCTATTTGTAGATTTTTTTAATTAATCAAAATCTTTTTCAGATTTGCTTTTAAATTTTTTTGTGTGGTAGTTTCTATATACTTGACACAGGAAGTGAAACTCCTAGGAGTTATGACATTCTTGGAGGAAGTATATCACAGTGGGCATGGTATTTGAGGACCTAAGCTCAAGTTCCATCTGGTGCAGAAGAAAGCCTCCTCCAAGATGGCAGCAGAAGTGAATCTCCTTCTGATACCTACAGACCATGATGTAGACCTCTCAGTTCCTCCAGAACTATGTATGCCTACATAACAAAGTCATAGTTTGCTCCATAATGATAATGGACAGAACCTCTAACATTGTAAAGCAGCCCCCAGTAAATATTTTTCTTTATAAGAGTTTTCTTTATAAGTTGTGCCTTGGTCATGGTGTCTCTTCATAGCAGCAAAACCATAACTAAGACAGTTTGTCTTATTTCCTTTATATATTTTTTTCTTTCCTTTAGTGAGGGTGAGGGTGGGAAACATCTTAGTCTATTTCACAGTCTGGCCTGGAATACACAACAATCCTGCTTCAGCGTCTGAAACGCTTAAATTATCAGTATGAAACAACATTTCTAGCAAAAATAAATTTATATTATAAGAAGTACTATAATGAATAATGTGCTTATGTTATTTTGTTTTGTTGAAAATAGACCCTCCTGATACTGATCTAGTCTGTCCTCAGGAACAAGCCTTGTATGACAGTGACCCTTCCTGTTGTCTTGTTTTCCTATTTCATGCTGCAAAGGAACTAATAAAATGAAGGCAATGAAATCTAAAAAGATAAATGAAGTGCTCATTATTTTACAATATTAAAAAAAACATGATTTTCAGGAGTTAGCATAATAGAGGATTATCTTAAGATACTATTAATTCATACTTGAAAAATTAAAAGGTAAGCAACATAAAATCATATACATATGAGTAGCAATAGTTGTGCTTGGCTGATTATATTTGTATATATAAAATACATTTTTATAAAAAAAAGAGGTCATAAATTTGAGAGGACTCACAGGTTTAGAAGAGGAGTTTGAGCAGTGATTTTGTATGGTATTATGGAAAAATCTGGGCTGTACAGATGATGCAGATACTGATAACACTTGTTGCTCTTGTGGCGGACCAGGGTTTGTTTACCAACAATCATACAGTGTTTCATAAACATCCACAATTCTAGTTGCAGGGAAATTTAATTGTCTCTCCTAACCACTATTGCTTATCTAAAACATGCACATGATACATATACATATTGGTACATGCAGGCAAAACAATCATACGTACAAAATGTTTAAAAGTCATAGTATATAGTTGTATTTACTTTAAAACCAACTTAAATTTAAATGTCCTTCCAGGTGTGTTGACCCACCTTTTTATATGAATCTTATATCTGAGAAAATACTTTTTTCCAAGTTTGCACGATCACATAGCTAAAACCCTACTTTTACATCCAGAACAATTTCAACAGATGATACATATAAAATCATTTATCTGTTCTTTTTGTGCAAGAGGCAATACCTCTAGAATTTTTTATATTCTTTGTAATACTTTCCTGTGTTGGGAATTTCATAATGAAAAGGCCTTATTCTTTATTATTTATTTTATAAATTGAGACTATAATATCATTACATCATTTTACCCTTTCCCTTCTTCTTTCCAAACCTTCTCCTATGCCCATCTTTTGCTCCTTTTCAAACTCATTGCATGCATTTTCATTAATTGTTATATGTATAATCACAAACTCACACATGCACACAAACACACTAAATAAATAGTACAAATTATTCAGTCTATAATGTTATTTGTATGGAGTTTTTCAGAACTGACTATCTCGTACTAGGAAAAGGTATTGTTTTTACAACACATTTGTGCTAATAGAAAAGTAAGATAGTTTATTCTTTTTGAAATATATTTTAAAGAATATGTCACACATTACTGGATTTTAGTTAATTGGTAAGGTAGAAAAATTATGCAGAATTTCTTTCCTACTGCAAATGATGATTTAACTCTTCCAATTCCACTAGTATTCATAAAGTCTCAATATTTCTCCAAGTAATTATTATTATTAGATTCACTAACATTATTGATATAATGTAAACTCCTAATAAACCTATTTGAAGTAGTGTATTTTTTTCACTTAATTTCCCAGCTAAGTGTCGTTTGTTTATATATTTGAGGGTATGTGAATGTAAGAACAGACGCATACATATACCAAAATGAAAGTATTAATTTTCAAGAAGTTGGATGTTGTGAACAATCCATATGACTGCTGGGAACCAAGGGGTCTACAAGAGTAGTGTTTACAGTAAACCATGAAGCCATTTCTCTAGCCCATACCTACAAGATTATTAAAAATGGTGTTTTCCTGAGAACCTTATACTCAGAAGACCAAAGTTAGTACTTGATAAGATGAATATGATGACATACATCACCATATATTTTTTTTTGTTTTTGATTTTTGTTTGTGTTTGTTTGTTTGTTTTCAAGTGAGGGTTTCTCTGTGTAGCCCTGGCTGTCATGGAACTCACTCTGTAGACCAACTGGCCTCGACCTCAGAAATTCTCCTGCCTCCCAAGTGTTGGGATTAAAGGCATGCACCACCATGCCCTGCAACATCACCATATATTTTAACATCTTAGAGAAAGAATTGTGGGCTAGCAAGATGATGACTCAGTGGTGAAGAACAGATAATGCTTTTGCAGAAGATTCCAGTTTGTTCCCTAGTGTACATGCCAATTGATTCTCAGCCACCTGTAACTTTCATGTTGAGTATTAAATGGCATCTGGTTACTTTGTATATGTGTATTTATTTGACAAAATTATAAATTTTAAAAGATTTTTGAAAATATAAAGGACAACTACTTCTATATACAAGGATACATTTTTCAGCAAATTTTAAATTAGGTGAACAATATTCAGTTCACCCTCATAACTGGAATTTATTCATCTCTCAGAAGTTCAGTATTTAATTCATGTAGAAAAGAACTTATACTAAATATTGGTTGAATTGTTTTGTCATTTATATGAATGATTATTCATTTACATATATATTCATAATTATACAATGTAGTTTTATTTTATGAAGTAGGCTTACTTTATAACATTGTGTCTTATAGCTGGATATGTAAGGATAAAGTTTTTTTCATTTTATTGTTTTGGTTTGTTTTGGTTTGGTTTGTTTTGGCTTTTTAAAATTAATGTCTGATGTCTATAATTCTCAATGCTCCTCAGCAAATGCTAATATCTAGAGAATGTTAAGAACACTTCCTTTTCAAGATTTTTAAGAAAGAATCTAAAATTTCAGTGTCCTGGTTCAGTCTGTAACTACAATGCTCAACTTCAATATGATAGACCAGTTGAATTCACTGGAGTGCATTCCTTCTTCAGATATAATTTCTCTGACCATTATATTGCAAATACTTACAGTTTCAAAAGATGTTGAATCTATATTTTAGAATATAAGTTTCCAGAGAATACAAAAGTTGCCTTAGTTCTGTATATCTTGGATAGGTCTCAGGCCTTAGCTAGAACCATGACCTTGCTATGTCCTGTGGCCACTTAATAAATGCTATAAATAAAGATTAAACTCTTATCCTTGAACTGAGGACGATCAACAGGGATCTGACTTTCCTGCAGGGACTACAGCAGAATGTAGTTTGAAAGAAAAAGAAGAAAGTTCAACTGTGGATGAAAGCTCAGTCAGGAAACAGGAAAACTGATGATTAGCTCCTTAGTGTCATATTCATGCTGGGAAGTTAACCTCTCATAAGAACCAAACACTGTTTGAGACAGAATTGTCTTCTGGAAGAACTCCAACTAACAACAGTTCTTCACCTTCTGCACTTTAAAGAACTCAACACAATTTGTATTCTATATGTATTTTTAAGGTTGACTGCAGGGAATCAAATTCAGTGTTCAAAAACAGGAGTCAACTTACGTTCTGAAGGGCATCAGCTACAAGAGGGGACAAGAGAGGTCTTTCTCTTCTTTGCATCTTCATCTTCATTTTTCTCGACAAGCAGAAGAATTTTATATTGTCTTTCTTGTTCATTTACTAGTATCTTGCTCCTAGATGACTAGAACTAAATAAAACTTGCTCAAAGTAATTAGTAGAATGAGAGTATACCTCTTTTCCCTTTAAACTCCTCTCTCTCTCTCTCTCTCTCTCTCTCTCTCTCTCTCTCTCTCTCTCTCTCTCTCAATGTTTATGGAACTGGAACCAGTCCATTATTACTTTTGAAATAATTATGCATACATTAAGAATGTTGTACATATGTTTCATTTACACAGAAACTTCTATTCTTAATATGAAACATCCCCAAGATTATATTCTTTTAAATTATCAACAGTTAAAATAGCCCCCTTAGCCTTGCAAACTTTATATGCCCCAGTACAGGGGAACACCAGGGCCAAGAAGTGGGAGTAGGTGGGTAGGGGAGTGGGGGGGATGGTATAGGGGACTTTCGGGATAGCATTGGAAATGTAAATGAAGTAAATACCTAATAAAAAATTGGAAAAAAGTGAACATTATTAGAAGGAAAAATAGTAATATATCAAGACAAGACAATGAAATTCTATCTTTTGAAAATATTAACATCATCTTTCTTTCTTCCAATTGTAATTATTATGCTTTACTCCATCTTTCACTTAATCATGCTTATTTTGACAATATCATAATAAAAGATAGGGTTATATTAGAATGTAAATTTAAATAGCTTTCTTCATTAAACTTATTTGTGGAAAAATGAACAGAAAACAAAAATTTTGTTTGCATATAAAAGGGTTCACTAAGAACTTCTACAGTAATTTAAATATCAGAAAATGATCAGTATATGAATAGAATATAAGAAAGCAATAAAAGATCATATTTATGAGTCTATTACAAAAGATAGAAAAGCAAAAGACTAATAATAACATGGAATTATTGCTGTTTTATTGAGAGTAATGTCATTCCTTTGCTCTTAGATGGGTTTTATCTCACATATTATGGAGTAGGATATTCATTGTCACATAACATTTTCACTGTATGAATGGACTTTGAGTTCTTGCCTTAGAAACTTGAGAAATGAAATTCATGGGCCACATTTGGTGAGTTTTAGGGAGCACAAGATAGAAAAGAAAATCAGTCCTTAACAGGAAGGTGTTGTGAGAGTACTACTGATGTAGTAGTCTTAGGATAGCTTTACTGGGTGAGAAAATGGAAGAATGAATGAACTAGTTAAACCAGTTTTCATTCCAACATCCAGATGCCTGCCAGTTTCCATCATATCTCTATGAAAACTTTACTGGAAAGGGTTTCTCCTTTAGGGCTAAATGGATCAGAAAAACAAAACATGCTCCCTTCATGTTTTGATAGCTATAATCTCTCTCAAGAGTGAAACCATAACATGCCCAAGGAGATTTTTGGTTCTGAGCCAAAAAAAGAACCTGGTCACTTTTCAGGGGATTATTCTAAAACTACCTAGTCAGTGTATATCACTGTTCTTACCAGACTTCACCACACAGAGGAGATAAGCAGACATCACAAAATAAGTATTAGAAGGATCCAAGAGGAGGTAGGAAATGGGGAGAGAAATAGGTGTAGTCTGAGAGAATAATAAAAAATGAACCAAACAACCCAAAATATCAATAAAAATGATGTGTCAAATAATATCAGTCCATTAAGATTGTAAAAATAGTCATGAAGGGGATAAAAAGTACATATAAATGTCACCTAAGAAGACTAGCTAACCTGCCCCCTGAGCTGCACATAAGAAAAACATTGAGATTCCAGGTGATTAGGTAGTTGGTTCTGCTGCTTTAGAGTCAATTACAGTCCCCTCAACACCAGGTTTTCTTTACAAGTATCTGCACTTCTATCCATTCTACATACATTCATTGCCTCAGTCAAGTCAAGGCCCAAATGTGATCAAAGTAGGGACACAGGACTAGAGAGAAATTGCGTCAGTTATAGGATGAAATATTCATTTCCAAGGAAAGTATACAAAGAGTAAACATAATGGTATAACTAAAGAGAAACAAAAAAGTGTGATTCTAAAATTTGAAAGTAAAGCGGGTCAAGAAAAGTCAGAGATAGGTAATTAGTACTTTTGAGAAAATTTTAAGAGACTAAAGAAGGTAAAAGCATTGTAGCTTCATCTAATCATAAACTATGTTCAGGAGACAGACCTTGTGGCCTGTTTCTTCCCTAACTTTGGTTGCAGTAGTCTTGGATATGGGGCCAGGAACTGTTTTGGTGTTTTCTTGAGTGAAGCTTCCTTGGAAGAAGCATACAGGCAAGCTGTGAACTGCCTCGGGAAAATGTTGTCACTGTTCTTGATGGTAAGCAACAGCCAAGTTGTCTTCTTGTAACATAGGTCCTAAAAGAGGTCTTAAGAAATCAGGTTACAGGAGTGCCAGATGATGGTTTTGTTATTATTATTGTTATTGTTATTGTTTTGTTTTGATGATTGATTGATTGATTGACTTTAGGGTTTTTCCTGTTTTTATGAACAGTTTAACTCAAATGATCCATTTCAGAGGCTGTAGTGTTTTTGTTTTCTCAGTCTGGTATTGATCATTGCTATGGACAATCCCAGGATTTTATGCATGGATATTCATCATGAACACCTAAAACATAAAAAAGTGTAGATCACAGAGAATAAAGGAAAACTTGTATGATTAGAAAACTTATAAAGTCCTGAGTATTGTATTGTTCGATGTGGTCTCAGCTATATATAGTACACCAATGTCTGAGACACAAAGGAATCAGCAAAGCATTTCTCCAGGGTGAATCTCTAATAGATGGTAAAATCTTCCACCACCTGGGCTGTACATAATATAAATTTTGAAGTTCTGAATCTTTACTGAATAAAGATTGTTGTTGCTCGATCAGAGCATAGCCTACCTGATCCTAGATTATTTTTTCAGATGTATTTTTTAATCTATCAATTCTTCATTAGCCCAATGTGCCATTCAGGTCATTTCTCACCTGATGTTAGAAATAAAAATCAAGACACTTTTCAAGGAAATTGGTAGTAGCACTAGGTAGAATGGCTATACTAAAAGGATGAAAATATATATCAGGACATTCATAAACTTTTGATTACTTCCACCGATTAAACTGGTGCTAATACATTCCAAAAGGTTTTTGTTCTATTAGTTAGGAGCACTTTAGGTTGCACAGAGGTAGACAAGTAATTGCTAATAAAGAATCTTAGGAGAGCTCAGGATAATTTGAATTAGGTACTAAACCTGCATCATCCCAATATCTGGTCAGTCACTGAAACTATATTCATTTAATCAGCTTTGCAAACACTTCACTGTCAGGTGTAGCTTCTTTCTCAGGACTTTTTTAATAAAAGAGCATATTCTTGCAGTTGCATTTGGCAACTTGATATTATCTGCCACATTTTAAATAAAGATTTCAGTGAAGTAGTTCAGACAGACATCTATATAAAATGAGTTTGTTAAACATTTACAATAAATGGAAAGTGAGTCTAAGTTGACCTTTTAAATGCAATATAGTTGCTAAAAATATTACAGTTGTGCTTTGGTAATTTTCATTTATATAATATGGTTATGTGAATGAGAATGTTTGCAATACTTTGTCACAAGTTGATGGAACTCTTTGAGAATGATTATAAGGCCTAGTGTTGTGGAAGGGGAATGCAACAGGGTGCTGGATTTGTGGTTTCAAAGCCCATTCCTATCCAAGTTACTTCACTCTTGGTTTCATGCAATACCTCAAGATATAAGCTCTTAGGTACTATTCAGTCACCGTACCTGCCTTCCTGATACCATGATCCCTGGCATGGTGATCATTGACTCTAACACTCTGAAAGTGTAAGCCCCAAAATTCTTTCTTATGTAAGTTTCATTGATGACGGTATCTTATCACACCTATAGTACTTAAGACAGAATTGGGACCAGGTAGTATGATATTGCTGTGATAGATCTGACCATGATATTATTTATATCATGTGGAAGGCTTTAGAACTTTTGATTAGCAAAGCAGTTGACTGCTGTAACATGGCTTACTGTGACATCCTAGAAGGCTCTTGGAAACCAGGATTGCTGAGAGATATGTGGAATATGGAAGCACAGCTCAAGAAGGTTCAGAGGTAAGAACAATATTAACCACTGCACTAAGGGCCATTTTGTGGAATTTTGGAAAGAATGAGTCGTCTTTTAGCCCTTGTTGTAAGAATCTGACTAACTTCATTCACAGCAGAGATATTATCATCATCATCATCATCATCATCATCATATATTTTACTTATTTACATTTCAAATGTTATTCCCTTTCCTGGTTTCACCTCCCAAAAGCCACTATCCACTCTCCCCTCCCCCTGCTCACCAACCCACTCACTCTTGCTTCCTTGCCCTGGCATTCCCCTATACTGGGGCATAGAGCCTTCATAGGACCAAGGGCCTCTTCTCCCATTGATAACCAGCTACCTCACCCTCTGCTACATATGCAACTAGAGCCATGAATCCCACCATGTATTTTCTTTGATTGGTGGTTTAGTCCCAGGGTGCTCTGGGGGTACTGGTTAGTTCATATTGTTGTTCCTCCTATGGGGCTACAAAACCCTTCAGCTCCTTGGGTCCTTTCTCTAGCTTCTTCATTGTGAACCCTGTGCTCCTTGCAAATGATGGCTGTGAGCGTCCACTTCTGTATTTGTCAGGCACTGGCAGAGTCTGTCAGGAGACAGCTATATCAGGCTCCTCTCAGCAAGCAGTGGTTGACCTCCACAATAGTTTCCGGGTTTTGGTGGTTGTATATGGGATAGACCCCCAGGTGGGGCAGTTTCTGGATGGTCATTCCTTCAGTCTCATCTCCACATTTGTCTCTGTAACTCCTTCTATGGGTATTTTCTTGCCCCTTCTAAGAAGGATCTAATTATACACACTTTGGTCTTCCTTCTTCATGATTTTCACGTGTGAAATTATGAATTGTATCTTCGGTATTCTGGAGCTTCTGGGCTAATATCCACTTATCAGTGAATACATATCATGTGTATTCTTTTGTGATAGGGTTACCTCATTCAGAATGATATTTTCTAATTCCATCCATTTGCCTAAGAATTTCATAAATTCATTGTTTTTAATAGCTGTGTAGTACTCCATTGTGTAAATGTACCACATATTCTATATCCCATATCTCTGTTGAGGGACATCAGGATTCTTTCCAGCTTCTGGCTATTATAAGTAAACCTTCTGTGAACATAATGGAGCATCTGTCCTTATTGCATGTTGGAGCATCTTCTGGGTATATGAACAGGAAGGAGTTGTATTGCTGGATCCTCCAGTAGTACTATGTCTAATTTTCTGAGGAACTGCCAAACTGATTTACAGAGTCGTTGTACCAGCTTGCAATCCCACCAGCAATGGAGGAGTGTTCCTCCTTCTCCACACCCTCACCAGTATCACAGAGCAGAGATTTTTAAAAAGTATAATATTGTTTTTGTTACTTTGTTATTATTAACCTTAATCTTATGCAATTATATATATATTTTCAATAGAAAAAGTTTGGTAGGGAATTTAATGTTGGCATCAAGGCTTGTACTGAAAAAATATATAATTAAAATCCTGATTTTAAATGAAATAAAGGGAATAGTTTATGGAACTTGTAAATAAAATGCTGCTAAAAACCTGGAACAAATCCAAGTTCATTCATGATTCAAAATAAAAAGAGGGGGATATGGCACCATACAAAGTAAGGAGCTAAACAGCAGCATCAGACACTTGGTTCTGAGTTTTGATTCATGAAGCATCTACTAGTAAAGTGGTCTTGGAGTCTTTCTTCACAGTCACTGAGGCAAGGTATATGGCAGAAGAGTCCCTGCATTTAGTCACAAAAAAACCATTGCATGTAGTTGTGAAAACCCCAACTCCAATGGAATGTAATGGGATTACATTGGAGATCATCAGATATTAGAGTAGGTAGTCCCTGTGTGATATCTTCCAGGGAGAGTTTCTATCAATGACTGACATAAGGCCATGAGATAGAAGTGTATTGCAATCAGAAAAGATGGAAGGGCAAAGCTACCTATGTTTTGACACTAGATCCACAGCTATACACGTTAAAGTTTGCCCTGCTAGGTTTCCATTTTGTTTTAGTTAGGTATCTCTTCTCTATAACATCATCCCTTCATTTATTTCAAAAGAGAGGTCATGCATATTCTGTATCATTGCATGTTGGAAGCATGTAACATGCTATTTGATTTTATGACAGATTACACTTAAGAAATTGTCTTGAGTCTCAGAAGAGTCTTTGTACATCAAAACTGTTTTAAAACAGAAAAACTATCTAGATATTTGAGGTTTAAAAAAAACAATGTTTTTTTTCATTATAATATGATTTTGGAATCTTTCTCCTTAGAGTCACTGAGGTCACACATATGGCTGGGTTGCCCCTGCATGAAGGAACAATGAGGAATTTACATATAGTTGTTAATGTAAATCCTGGATTTTATCAGAGATACTCAGATACTGGAACAGAATATCTTCCAAAGGAGACTTATGTTCAAGCTCTGGATTAAGCCCACGAGAGAAGTGTGTTGCCACAAGTCTATGTGATCCAGATATAGAATATGGTAGTTTTCATAAGAATGCATCCACTGGGTTCATATATTTGAATAACTGGTACAGAGTTGATAGGTGGAATTTTTTGTAAAGATTAAAAGGTGAGGACATTTTAGAAAAGACATGCAACTGAGAATGGGTGGGGTTTCAGGGTTCAAAAGGCAATGTTCTTCCCAGTTAGCTAGTTCTTGGCCTTGTGCTTGTGAGTCAAAATATAAACTCTTATCTACTTTTAAAGCCATGATCTCCACTATGATATATTTTAAAAGTACCTACTGAGACTTGGAGGTGTAAACAGACTTTTACAGGATTCTTTGGTTTTTGGGATCTTATTATAGAAATATAAAAATAACTAAACAAGATGATGACATTATTTGGGATTTCCCATTTATGAATAATGATCATTAATAATATGAACAAAGTGGCAAAGAAGTGGTAAAATATACAGTATTTTAAAATAAAAATGTAGTAGGGCATTAAAAACTAAAAGCGCAGTTTAGGTACTTATGGAGTAGAAAGAGCCCAAAATGTTTTATATAAGGCATCAGAACTTAAGAAAATATTGTTGGGCAGTGGTAGCACATGCCTTTAATCCCAGTACTTGGGAGGCAGAGGCAGGTGGAAAAAATATTTCTTTTGGAAACATTCTGATCAACATATAGTTTCTTAATAATTTCATTTATCTAATTTTTATAACATGAAAGTCTAAATTGGTACTGTCAGTGGCTTTCTAAATTTAGATAGTCTTTTCTTATGAAACATTATTTTAAAAAAATTATGCAAGGCACTAAACTATTCAAAGTGATTTATTCAAATCAAAGAGGAAGAAAAAAATGTCAGTATCATTACTCAAAGTCAAGCTATAATTAGTATCAAACTTGTGTAGCTCTTCATATTCACATTACATGTACAAGCTTGATAAACTACGACAGTTTCATAAATAAGCATAAAAGATTATAAACATTAAGTGCTAAAGAATCTCAAAGACATTAGAAAAAACTGTATATCTGTTCAACATGGTGTCTTCAAGGTAGTTCCACACTTAAGCATGCTTCCTGCTGCTTCAGAGAACTTGGATTCAGTTCCTAGTACTCACATGAGGTGACTCACAAATTCCTAAAATATTAGATCAAGTAGATTGGATGCTCATTTCTGAACACTGAGGCCAACTGATATACACAGAGGATATGCAGACATGTAAGAACACATATATACACATAAATTAAGAATAAATAAACTAATAAAAAGTAAAATAAATTGTGTTTGTAGACAATGATTAATGATCTATTTGTTTGTGGCTATAAATACAGGCAGATCATCAGCAACCATTCATGACCTAACGAAATTGGTTTAAGGTGTATCTATATGAAGGGACACATGTATAGGTTAGTGTGCACATGAATGAAATGCTGGTAGGATAACTTTGGCTGTCATTCTTCAGCTGTCTCCCATTTTTGTTTGAAACAGATTCCCAATATGTCTGGAGCTTCACCACAAATCATCCAGAGATCTCTTGGCTTCTGTCTTCTCAGCTCTAAGAATATAATGTGTGACTCCACACCCAATTTGTTGTTTGTTTGCTTGTTTTGTTAATGTGAGATGTGAAGCTTGTGAGTTGTATGCTTTATGAACTGATTCATCTACTCAATCTGTGTCTTCTCCTTACCATACAGAAAAAGTCTAGACGATGCCATCCATGAAACAACAAGCTTTATGGGTACTGAGTCTGACTGTATCTTGATCTTGAAATTCTAGCATCAAGATAAATAAAAAGCACACTTCTGTTGGCTAAAAACCACCTAGAATTTAGTATTTTGTTGTAACAGATTGACTGCATTACAGAAGAGTAAAATTGAATTAAAGTTGTTGTCCAGCAATACCATATTAGACACTATGAACAAATGATTAAGAGTAGTACCTGTAGCTGCACTAAATTACTTTGAAGATTGGCTCTAACCTTTGCATATTAAATAAGGAAAATATAAAGTCTGAATGAAATCCTAGTGATGCATTCATTTTTTTTAAATGTTAAAGTGGTCAAAGTATATTGAAAAATGAGAACTATTCATGCTATACAGCTAAAGGCATGATGAAAAATAGTGTGGTTCTAGAGAATGGTCATGACACTAATGAAAGATATTCTAGAATATAAGAACTTGGAATAAATATATTCATCTATATAGAGTTCAATAACATTCATACTTTACTCTTTGGACATTTTAATTTATAACATTTTATACAAGCCTATTTATTATTTCTATACTCAATGTTCCATAGTTATATTTCTATTGTCAACATTTCTGCTGTGTAGGAAGTCCAAACCACAATTGAAAATTGTACATAATTATTTATTCTTTTAAAATACCATGGTTATTGTAAGTCCATGACACTAATAACTAAAGAATGAGGTGATTCTGAGCTTTTCATCCATCATCATTAAACTCCAACACATGAAGTCCTATATGTAGTAAAAGAGAGTATCATGGTATAGAGCAAAGTATGGAATAAAATAGATTAGAATAAATGTGAGATAAGACACACAGAAAAATGGAGAGTAGATAAACAGTAGGGATACCATTTCACATGACATTTGTTAATGACTTCTTTCAAATTGCCTCCCATCCAAAATATTCAGCTGGTCATTTAACAATAATTCTATCAGTTTATTAATCAATCAGTGAAATAACACATCAATAAGGTCAGATATCTCAATAGCTGCTTACCCTTCAGTGCACAGAAATATTATCTAGAGAAAATTAATCCTTCAAAACATTTGTACCACACTTTGTATTAAATACATAGTGAAGATTCTTCCAGACATGTAGTCCTGTATAAACTTTTGCCTCTGAAGTAAATAAATAGTTTTGAAGAAACTAGAATAATGGTATTCTATGGAATACTCTTAGCATATGCTTGTTCAGTCTTTCCACTTAGGATTGATATAATAAAACTGCATCCTTCAACTACCTTGCAACCCCAGGCTATGAGTTTATCTGTCACCCTGGATTCACAGACAGGAGCCTAGCAAAACTGTCCTCTGAGAGGTTCCACCCAGCAGCTGACAGAAACAGATGTATAGACCCAGAGGCACAGGTAGTCTTGGAGAAGACTTGGGGGAAGAACTGAGGAACCTGGAGTGGATGGGGACTCTAAAAGAAGCCCAACAGAGTCAACTAACCTGGATCTTTGGGGGATCTCAGAGATTGAACCACTAACTAAAAAGCATACAAGGACTGGACCTAGACTCCTACTCTTATGTAGCAGATATCCAGCTTGATCTTTGTGTGGATCCCCCAACAACCAGAGTGAGGACTTACACTGATGTTGTTGCCTGCCTGAGGATCCTGTTCCCCTAAATGGGATGCCTTGTCTCACATCAGTAGGAATGTGCCTAGTCCTTCTGTGACTTGAAGTGCCAGGGTGTGCTGGTACCCAGGGAGAGACCTGCCACTTCTTAGAGGTAAAGTAGAGGAGTTGATGGAGGGGCCATGTGAGAGGGGACTGGGAGCAGCAGTAGGACAGGGGTCGCTGTGATTGGAAAGTAAAGTAAAGTAAATACATACATACATACATACATACATACATGGAAAATGCATTTATATTTCTAATAAAATCAATGAATAATTCTTAGTAAAATTCTGTTCCAAAGATTGATTATAGAATTTTTTTATTATTTTGTCTAAGAATATATTATTAGTTTTACTACTGTCAATATACTTTTTTTTTAATTTATTATATGTAAGTATACTGTAGCTGTCTTCAGACACTCCAGAAGAGGGTATCAGATCTTGTTACAGATGGTTNTGAGCCACCATGTGGTTGCTAGGATTTGAACTCCGGACCTTCAGAAGAGCAGTCAGGTGATCTNACCCACTGAGCCATCTCACCAGCCCCTGTCAATATACTTTTATTTCACTAAG
Organism: Mus pahari; assembly: GCF_900095145.1. Lineage (NCBI taxonomy): Eukaryota > Metazoa > Chordata > Mammalia > Rodentia > Muridae > Mus > Mus pahari. Next base: position 102,957,033 of record NC_034613.1, on the reverse strand, counting down.
GATGATATGAAGAAGCCCAGATATAGTATTTAACTGGAATACTATTGGATTAGCCATAAATTATTGTTAATGAAATTGTAGCTAACAGATTGTACCTGGATTTTTTAAACAAAATGCACAGAAATTAATTTTGCATATAAGGTATTATTTCCACTCCTAAAACACATTAATGTTATTTACATATTTCATACATAAATTATTATTATCCTACTGATAATAGGTTTCAGAAAAATATACATAGTTTAATTTTATTTTGTACAGTGATTTTCCAAAGTCATTATAAATAGCACATTTTAAATATCAAAGAAAAGTGAACACAAAAGGCAATGAAGGAGTTAAGAAGCTAAATGAGAGTGAAAAGGTATTCAGATATGATATTTATACTTTAGCTGACAGAAAGAAAAGTGGTAATTTTTCACCATTCTGTAGAGACCAAAAGCCTAAGAGTATGTGCCAGACAGTGCTGCATATTTTAATGGTGTTTTTTCTTAGGAAATAAAATGGTCACTATTGGTTATATAACAGTAAACTCTGTTTGATGACAGTATCACAGAACTAATTTAAGTGGTAGTTGTTTTAGGAAAACTTTAAAAATTATTCCCCAAGATTCATTGTGCAAATCTCCTGGATTCTGGATTTGAGAAAACAGAACTATGATTTTTTTCATTTATTTGATAAAAACAATTTTTATAGATACATCACTAGTTACTATTCTCATATGTAATAATGAGTATACTAAAATTATTTTCTAAATATTTTAAAAGCTAGAAGAAAGGTTATTGAATATGAAGAAATGATAAAACTTACTGAATAATTATCTTCAATCTGATTTTAAAAATTGAGTGTTAAACCCTTATCATGTTTTTTAAATTCTTATATCACACAAACAAATTATTTTTCAAAGCACTTGTAAGACTGTATTTAGTCCCATGGTAACCTTACTATCACTAGATATATTTTAATTAGCTGTTAATGAATGCTTGAAATTTAAAATTAGTTCATTTCTAAGTAGTACAAGGACATGTTTCAATATGTTTATATTGCCTTGAACTTGAATCTAGTCTGTGGAGCCCAATATAATCCCTACAAAATCCATAAGGAATATAAAGACTTCATTTTATAACCACAGTGACTGGATTTTGCCAATAACTTGAATGAGCTTCAAACACATCTATTTTCCCAAAAACTCCTGTGAAAAGCATATTTGATACAATACACTAATTTCCCCTTCAGTCTTACCCTTAGCACAGAACCTAAGCTATTATATAGAAAATCATAGACTACTAAATTATAATCAGGTATTATTAAAGCTATTATATTTTTGATTAATTACTAAATAGACACAGAAAAACTAATATAATGTCCATCAAAATTGCCATTGATACAAGTAAAAGTACTTTTATTATAAAGTAAAAAAACAAACAAACAAACAAACAAAAAAACTCTTTTTCTCTTTTTCATCCAGTCTATCAGTTTTGATCAGTTCTGTCCTTGAGGGAAGGAGGAAAATAATGGACACAAGGCATTGTCTTTTGGACAGAAATTTTCTGCACATTCTTAAAATCAGAGCCACCATGATACATGACATATGATTTTGTCAGATCAATTGACATCTTATTGTCACAACCTTCTAGTACTAAATTGATTGTCAGTCTACAAAAAGCCCAAGGAAAAGTCAATTCAGAGAATGACTACAGGCTATGGAGTCCATGCTCAAAATATTGAATCTCCTGGCAAAATATTGAATCTCCTGGCAAAATTTTAAATTGTTTAGTGATCCTTCAGAACAAAATATATTAGCTTCATAGTAAATGGGTTTTAGACCTTGTGCCCCACCCTTCTATCCTCTCCACTAAAGAAAAGAAGAAAAGAAAAATGAAAACTTCACAACACTTCACAAACCTTCACTCTCCACTGCTTAGTGTAGATTTATACATCCATTTTGATTTCATCAAGACCTTCCATAGAGCTTCATTGGGAGTATTCTAAAACTCATGTACACTCTGAAATATATTCAGTGTTTTAGTATACAGTTCTTCCACTATGCACTGTGTTGTGTTGGCCTTAAATAGATGATGAAATGAACAGTGCCGAGCTCTATTCTTCATGGCTATGGGTGCAAGACAAAGGTAACAGTTGAAGAGAAATCCTCTCCAAACTCATATATGTGTCTTATTTTCCAAATGAAAAATATGATCTTTTTAATCACTATTAATGATTGTGTTATCAAGTTTTATCTATAAATATTTCACCTTAATAAATTATTTCTAATTTATGGGGAGAAACAAAGGTTTAAGTTAAATAAGGTAAATCCATACTTTAAACAGGAAAGGATTTCAATACCTACACTCTCCTGATATTAATGTGATGTGTTGGATTCCAAGTGATTAAAAATGGAATTATTTCTAGGTCATATTATGATTCTCATTGTTAATATACCTTTTATGAAAATTTGACTTTAAAAATTTGAGTTCCACCTAAGATTGCTTGAAAAACTTGCATTATTCCACCATCCATCACCTGAGTTTGCCAATGATATCAGAGGCATCACAGGTAGATAAGAAAACTTTGGAAAGATTCTGTTTCCCAAACCAGGTGCCCAATACACATCAATGTAGTTAAAGGAATAAAGGGAAGGAGGAGAAATAGAAGCGATTATTTTTTTTATGTGAATAGTCTCATAAATTTGAACTTCCATTTCAGGAGAAAAGTAAGTGGTCTTCCAACATTTATCTGGCTTACTTTTTCAACATCAGTAAAAATAATAACTTTCTGAAATATATTATGATGATCATTTGTTTTTACTTGCAATATGCAACAACTACCATCCTTTTTTGCTCTTAAAAAAATCAGAAAAAAATCAGATCTCAGAAAATCTCCCAAACTAGCCTTCTCCCCCTGCACACTAACCCACCCACTCCTGCTTCCCTGTTCTGGCCTTCCACTACACTGGGGCATAGAGCCTTCACAAGACCAAGGGCCTATCCTCTCATTCATTTCCCCAAGGCCATCCTCTGTTACATATGCTGTTGGAGCCTTGAGGGTCTCCATGTGCACTCTTTGGTTGGTAGTTAAGTGCATGGAATCTCTGGGGTTACTGGTTGGTTCATATTGTTGTTCCTCCTATGGGGCTGCAAATCCCTTCAACTCATTGGGTCCTTTCTCTAGCTCCTTAATTGGGGACCCTGTTCTCAGTCCAATGGATGGCTGGGAGCATCCACTTCTGTAATTATTAGGCACTGGTCGAATCTCTCATGAGATAGCTAAATCAGACTCCTGTCAGCCAGCACTTGTTGGCCTCCACAAGCTGAAACCATCCAGTGGAAAAAAAGGATAGCATTTTCAACAAATGGTGCTGTTTCAACATATAGATTTGCATATAGAAGAATGCAAATCAATCCATTTTGATCTCCTTGTACAAAGCTCAGGTCCAAGAGGATCAAGGACCTCCACATAAAACCAGATACACTGAAACTAATAGAAAAGAAATTGGGGAAGAGCCTTGAGCACATGGGCATAGGGAAAATTTTTTGAACAGAACCGCAATAGCTTATGCTCTAAGATCAATAATTGAAAAATGGGACATCATAAAATTGCAAAGCTTCTGTAAGGCAAAGGACACTGTCAACAGGTAAAATGGCAATCAATAGATTGGGAAAAGATCTTTACTAGTCCTAGATCCAACAGAGGGCTAATATCCAGTATATGCAAAGAACTCATGAAGTTATTCATTACATTCCCTATGTTTCTCCAGCATTGACCATTGCAAAGTTATACATATGGTTTTCTACCTTTTGATATATCCGTTTAGTATTTTGATCAAAGTATTTTTGCTAATCAAAATTCTATAGGCTTATCTTCTACATTCCATGCTCTGGTTTAAAAAAAATGGGGGTGGGGAGGACCAGTTCTCAAAGTAACACTCATTACTCAAATAAAAAGTTGTACAACAAATTATTTAAGCATTATGAATATGAATGGAAATATTTCCTTTTGACTCATGAAAAAAATAGAAAAAATATATCTGTGTATACTTACTTCTGTATGTATATACATAATAGTATCTCCTTGAGCGACCCTGTAGGAGGACTAGCAGTCTAAATTAATCTGGACGCCAGAGATCTCTCAAACATTAGACCACCAAACAGGCAGCATACACCAGCTGATATGAGGCCACTGACACATATACAGCAGAGGACTGCTGGGTGGATCAGTGTTCAATCAGAGATGATACACCTAACCCTCAAGAGACTGGAGGACTCTGGGAATTTAGAAGTCAGGTGGGGTGAGGGGAGGTGGGGACAGGAGCCAGGGGGTATGGGATGTGGAACAGTTGGAGGGTGGACCGGGATGCTGGGGATAAATAACTTCAGGAGTGGAAAGAATGAACAAATGGACAGAAGGAAGGAAGGAAGGGAGGGAGGGAGGAAGGAAGGAAGGAAGGAAGGAAGGAAGGAAGGAAGGAAGGAAGAAAGAAAGAAAGAAAGAAAGAAAGAAAGAAAGAAAGAAAGAAAGAAAGAAAANAAGGAAGGAAGGAAGGAAGAAAGAAAGAAAGAAAGAAAGAAAGAAAGAAAGAAAGAAAGAAAGAAAGAAAATGGTATCTCCTCATAATGTTATGTATGTATTATAAAATTATCTTCATGTTCATTAAGTTAAAATTGAATTCATACTAATGTTCAGAATTTCAAATCATCCTCATAAATATTATTCTAGCCTTCACATTTATTTATTTGTAAATTGAAACTCCAACAGTGAGAAATCTGTTTCCTACCGTCTGCCGCTCATTTACTTATTACTTTCCAGCATAGTTAGAAAGCAATGTCAAAATTCTTAACACATGCCCCAATGTAAAACTACTTTTTCAGTTAGACCATAGTGTTTTTCATCATTTCCACTGTTTTTATTAGAAAATGCTTTCATTTTCACGGTTAAACAACTTTTCTGTCTCTAGTTAAGGTGCTGTACAAATTTTAATACAATGAGAGTAGCAAATAAAGATTAAATGCAGATTTTTGCCATTTCTTTGAGAAATCTCATAGCCTTATCAACCAGAAATTGCTACAGAGACCCATAGTCCAGAAATTTTGAGATTCCATTTAGATTCTATGTGGTCTCTTAAAAAGTATTGGTATCAGACCACTGCATTCTCCATGCTATGTAGATATTGCAGTCAGGCAAAATGGAGGAATTTAGATATCTTTATAAATCTGTGAGAGTAAAGCCAAAAGACATCAGAGAATATTTTAGTTATCTTCCTTGCTGTGGTGACAAAATGTCTAAAGTAAACAATTTAACAAAGGAAGTATTTATTTTGGATCAGGATAAGATAGGATAAAGTCCACCAGGGCTGCTTACAATGAATTGTGTCTTTAGCATTACAACAATCCTATTTAGTGAAAAAATAGAAAATATTTCTGGTTTCGAGTAATGTGAAAAACCTTCTTCACCTTCCTAATACAAGTGTTATACTGGAAATTTTATTAACTCAAAGTCCCCTGCTTTATCATTTTTCAATCTTCCAATATTTCCTCTGAGTTGATTTTTCTTTTTATTCTGTGGTTTTACCTTTTCCAGAATATTATATTTTAAGTGGCTTGTTAAATATTATGAATCTAGTAGGAAATTGGGGATTGTCCCTTCCTCTTTATCTGCAGTTTATAAAATCAAGAGCCAAAATTAGAGGATTCTTATCATTAATTAGAAGAATAAGATAAGTACCATACTTCTGTTTCTAGTAGAGAATAGATATTCTAACTGTACTGAAGGTCATTAATAGACAACTATATAAACCTATAAAGAATACTATCTTGTTGGAGGATTTGAGATAAAAAGAAGAACCATTGCCCTCTCCAATAAAAGCCAGTCCAAATGGGCCTGTCAATCACCTGAACAGAAAAAAAAATCACCCATTAGTCAGTGAAAGCTGTCTCTTCTGGAAGAATTAGAAAAATAATACAAAGCCTATCTAAGATGTTGATGGACATGATGACCCTTTTACCATTTGTTCACTTTCAGACCTTCAGAGTGTGTGAGACTGTATTCTGCTCCATAATTGATAATTGTCCCTTTTGCCAGAGTCCACTGCGACCTCTGAAAGTGTTAGTTTTTCTTTTTTCTTTTTCTTTTTCTTTTTTCTTTCTTTCATTCTTTTTTGTTGTTGTTGTTCACCTATATCCTTTTAACAGAGATCGGGAGGACCAAAATGACAAAGTACACTCTGAACAAGATTCATGTTTTAACTAATAAAGATTTCTTTGGGCTTGATACAGGAAAAGGTTAAGATAGATGGGTTTCAGATCAAAAATCCTCTAGTAAAGCTGACCAATTTCAACAAGTACAGCTATGTTGTGAGAACCAATAACTTACCAAACAAAGAACATCCCTTTTGACTATACACTTTAAACAGGAGAGCTCTCTGAACATAGAGAGAAAAGATCTCAAAGATTAGGGAGGAAGAGTCTATTAAGTTTTGCAGATATTAGATAGGATGTAAGGTTGTAACTTAGGAAATTAAGCCTTTTGATCCTCCTTACATTTTGGCTGCTTAAGAGTTTAACAGCTTCAGAAACTTACTGAATATGATACAAAGTGTGGTTGTCCCTTAATTAAGGGAACATTTTGGCTGCTTAGGAGTTTAACAGCTTCAGAAACGTACTGAATAGGATACAAAGTGTGGCTGTCCCTTAATTAAGGGAAAACAACGTGTGATCTAACGAGTCCCAATGATAATATAATATTTAATCTTCACAGACTCCTTTATTTTTCAAAGCAACATGCTTCTAAGATTAAGCAGTGTCTTTACATTTTGCTACCATATTTCTCTAACAATCAAGTTCTAATATTTGGAGACATGAATGATCTAGTCTTCATTTATTGATTTACCTTTTAAAAGGACATGTTGCTTCCTCTAAGCTTTGACTGATTAAGAATAAAACTGATAAACATATTCATTTTAAGTTTTTATGTGAATATAAAATTTCAGATCAAGTAGATGAATGTATGTGATAATAATTAGTAGGTTTAATGATGTAAATATGCTCAACTTTGTAAAACAATATTCTACCAAATATTATTCTAAGTTGTCTGCATTATTTGGTTTTCCAATCAATAACAAATTTGCTTTAATGTCTTATTCTCCATTTAGAATCATTCAACCTATTTTTATTTTCAATCTTTTCAGTATGTATATAGTAACACGGTTATTGTTTAATTTGCATTTTGTTATTGAAAATGACGTTGAGAATCTTTTTGATGCTTATTGGTCACCAGTAAAACTTCTTTGGTAATGTGATGATATTTATATAGCAAATTGTAGTCATTTTTATCATATTTCCCCTTTCTCAAACTCTCCTTCTCTTGCTGAAACTTTTTCCAAAAATCCTACCTAAATGTTCATGCTTTCATTTTCAGTGTGATTTACTGAGTTTAATGTGTTTCTTGAATGAACACAGGTGGGAGGTACTTCATTGGAGCATGAACAACTTATCATTTGCTATCCCACTTTTAAAAAAAAGGCACACCCTCCTCTACAACAACCAATTGCCAATGAATATGATATCAAAGAGAGGTGTTGCACGTAGGGTTTGGAGTTTACTAAATAATTTTTATAACCACTTTTTATCTCCTTAATAAAACATTCAGTCGGTGAACACAATGTCTGGTAAATGTAGAGGTTGTCTGTGAATGTCTCTTAAGATGAAATGTTGATTGGGTCAGTTTCCTGCAGGTTTTATATGGGTAACCCAAGTACAGTGAGTTCATGAGTATAAAACCTATGCCATGTACAGGAAATATCTTTTTGCTATAAATTGAACCATCCTTTTAATCTTATAATCTTTCTACTTCATTACCTGCAGTGGTTCCTAAGACATGGAGGATGATATAGCTGTCCTATGTAGAGACAATTGTTCCACCAGCACTTATTCTTGCAATCTTGGCCAATTACAAGTTTTTCTTTTTAAATTAAGTGATAACCACTCTCAGAATAACCTTACAAGATAATTACCTGATAGAACACTAATCTATGGCTATACACATGAACATTATAAGAATGCAATTTCGGAGTGCATCTATTTGGCAACACAATACTAGTGAGTTCTCTTCCAATAAAATAATCTAAGATCTACCTAAACACAGTCTTTATAGATTATTTTTCTATCACTTATCAAAAGTAAGTATGAATTGGTACTTTCCTGATGAATAGTACTCAAATCCAATAGAATACTGGCTAACCACATAAGAATCTACCATTTATATGATCTTGGCTACTGGTATTTATTTAAAAGATGTAAAATCTGGATGTCAAAGTGTGAGTTTCTAACAAAACTCACTTTAATCCGGTCTGGGTTCATCCTGAGAGATAGGATAGCCTGAAATCAATGTGCTAGAGAGAAATAGAGACAAGACAATATTTTACTGATCAAAGCTCGAAGTTTAACGTAGGAACTCAGTTTATATAGTGTGGGAAAAACCCCAGACCCCAACCCCCAGTCTTTAAAGGCACAGGTGAATGTCCGTGGGTGGGTCCAAGGATCAGGGCACAGATGAATGTCCATAGGCATAGGCGGGTCCAAAGGATGTTGTCTTCTGGGACAAACTGTCTTCTCAGCAGGCAGTGGAGACAAGGCACAGCAGAGCAGCTCTGGTGGATCTGAAGGTTACTGCCTGTGGATCTTAGCGACTGTAGGGGGCTGGGTTTAGAAGGACAGTGATTAGTGTAAACAGAAAGGTAGGCTTGGCAGATAACTGCAGGTGGTCCAGTGGCGACAGAGAACTGGGAGACCCCAACATTTCCACCCTTAATAGTTAAAAAAAATTGCTGGACTAGCACAAATTATATTTATGCTTTATCTTCCTGCCCAGGAATTTTCCCGAAATGATCTATATTCTAGGGGTGGGACCAGGCAGCTTGAGAAGGAAGCCCGGTGCAAGGCTAGTCAGAATTTACATCCCACCACCAGGGGTTTTCCAGTAATTCCTCAATTATGCTTATTCCTTTGGGCCCAGCAGAAAAAAAAAAACAAACAAAAAAAAAAACTGCTTTTGGTTGTTCCTGCTAAAGCAATACTACAATTTCCCTATTTCCTAGGCCTTGGTAAATACTAGAATATGAACGAAACTTCCACAGGTATTTTACTCTAAGCTATGTCCTGGGCTTGGCTCTGTCAGAGGCATTATTAAGATGCAGATAGGATTTGTGTAATATATGATTGGAAATGCCAGGACTCTCGGAGGTTCAGTCTCTTTTGAGACTCTTTTTTCCTCATGACTCCTCTAGGATTTTAGGCCTGATGTGAGTCACTACTAGAGTGGCTGTGGCAATTTCTCCTTATAATTTTAGTTTTAACCGAAATTTTAGAATGTAGCCAAATCATCAATGTTTTAATTGTCCAAATGACTCTTGCTAATATCTGAAATTTTATGCCTTTAACTGAACCAAGTCCAAACTCCCTGCAATTGAGCTTTAGTNTTATTCCAATCAATGGTTGTATTATAAGGTAATGGTGAGACACAAACAGAATGGAAGGAAGCATGACATTTAGTAGCTAGCCTAACCATGATATTTTTAACATTTTGCCCTAATGCCAGCACCACTTATTAAGGGCGTTAACCTTGGCCTCCAATTTGTNTATAAAGAAAAATCAGACCAAACCACAATATATATGTTTAGATGCCGAAGGGTTTTTGTCACCGCTCCAAGCAGGAAGATGAGTCTGAATAGCACTGGCTGCACACTGTTGGGGGTAGTTGACCTGCTTGAAAACAAAAGCCAAACAGTTGAACAGTAACAGGATAACAAACTTCCTTGGGAAAGGCCAGGTACTCCAATAAGTTGCAAATTAGCAACTCTCAGGTCCAGACAATAGCTTTCAGGTGTGTGTGGGAGGGGCAGCTTGAGAATTACAGAAGGGCTTCGAGCTCCTTACAAGAGGAGGCTGAACTAGATTTAACTCTGCTTAGTTAATAAAGATTTTTAGCTATCTTTATTAATATTGGAATTATTACTAGACCAGTCTAAAATTGAATTTAGAGTAACTGGTCACAATGCAGGAAAGAGGGGAATCATTATAACTCTTCCTAAGATTTATCTTTACAAGTCAGATTTCACAGTTTCTAATGTTCTTATTTTAAAAGTTAAAAGCTTAAAGGAAGGCAGCTTAGCTTGTCCAATTTTGGACCAAGGGGCAGGCAATCAAGGGAGTGTTAAAAATATAATTACAAATCATTTTTATTGCACCCACTGTTACTCAGCTAACTTACAGGTCAGCTTGGCATACAAACCTTTCTGGAAGTTGTCATACTTTGCAGCATTCTGTGGAGAAAACACAAGCTTTTTCTCTACCCCATAAGGGTAGCTGTTTAGGATTAAGCCATATGTTAACAAGTAGATCTTTTTTTATTTTGCCTAGACATGAGTATGTCTAGTTTTAGGATCCTATAAGGCATTTAATAAGTTTGACATCCAAATTTTAAATTTTTAAAATAAAAATGAGATTTAAATGATGTGTACAGGTATAATTCCTCCCTTTCTTTGTTAAAAAAATAAAGTTTTTAAAGTTTTGCAGTACCTTATCTTGAGACTTATAAAAAGTCTCAGTGACATGGATACATTTGAAATACTTGAATGTTATAGCCAGTTTTAATATTTGTATTAAATTAATTTAGAACACCAAACATATAAAGAATTTTTAACATAAGCAATGGTTAAGGTATACTTTTAATTGTTTTTGTTATAGAGCAGAAGGCCTAAAAAGGTATCAGTAGTTACACATGCATTGGTTATTTATTTATTAATCAGAAATAAAAGCATCCATTTGCAGTAATTGATTAAGTCCTCAAGAATTAACACCANTAGGTGGAAATAGGTAGAAGCTGAGGACACTCAGAACAATCTTTTACAATTTGATG
>NC_034613.1:102943862-102945448 GCF_900095145.1 Mus pahari | reverse complement strand
AAACATGTGATCTGATTTACAAAGACTTTTCTTTATAAAAAGCTGCTTATAAATACAGTAAAAAGGGGTGTATGCATACAAATGCATGCATAAAGGCAATTTTTATGTCTAGGATGATTGTCAATTGTATCTAAAAATGATGGTATGTAGTAGACCAAATAGTACTATCTTGCAATACCCAATTTGATTGCTGTTTGAAAAGGGGAATTTTTAATTTTTTATTAGTACCACAGCACCTTTACAATAGGATGTTAAGATTTTACTTAGAGAAGAAAAATGCTTTTACATCAATGCCTTCTCTTGCCAAACAATTGCTGTGGGCACTTAATAACTATAACTAATATAANCAGCTAGTATTTAGTTACCAATGATTATAATTGATAACAATTAGAAAAGCTTCTTTTGTTTTTTTGCAAGGCCTTTTGTTTTTTAACAACTAAATTATGTCTCTCCAGATAAAATTGAAAGGTTTAAATTAATTTGAAGACTTATAATAAGATCCTAGCCCATTAACATCTCTTGGAAGTTTGAAAAATAAACATTTTGAAGCAAATCAAATTTTTGTTTTTAAATTTTTTATATATCACAATTTTTTCTTAGCATGACTAAAACCTTAAATATCAAAAAGATAAGGTCTCTGAATTTTACGGACCAAATTATTTCCCCAGAACTTTAAAACTCCTTATGTGAGAGCAGGATTTGAGGTAATTTTTTTTGTATAGGCCTTAGCTAATACTTACCACACTGAAAAATTTAACTCTTAGGTTCTTGTATTGAAGCAGAGACAATAAAAATTATTTTTATATAATGTAAGCTGTATAACCTACACTCAGAGGCAAAACTTTTTAGTGATAACCAGTTTACCAGAAGCAAACCCTTAACAATTATCAAGGAAAAACAAACTCTTTAATAATTTTATATGAATTAGGCAAGCCATCTCATAATGTCTGATCGACCTCTCATAAATTTTGAATTAAATCTGTATTATGAGTAACACATGGGCAGTCTCCCTGAAGGCAGAGGGGATCGAGGCCACAATCTTTTCTTAGGCACGGTTTGCAAAACAAAGGAAAAGCCACACAAGCCTTGCCCAGGCTGTTTTGAGCTTTGTCCTCCCCATGTGTGAAGGCAAAACCCAATTTTAAAACACCTTATTTTCTTTTAAAGTAATGGTAGAAACACCACTATTACATTACAATGTTTGGCTGCCAAAGTATACCCATGAGTGCATGTCTTACTTTTAAGCCTTCTTTTTAGGAAGGAGCTGCATTAAATATATCTCAATTAGAAGTTTTAGAAGTTTTTTGTTTTTTGTTTTTTGTTTTTTTGAGGCCTAGTTTTTTGGCCTGCATATGCCACGTGTTTAAAATGACTCCAACCCTAAGTTACTGAAAGGAAAAATTATATAAATTCAAAGTTTGGAAATGTAAAATTAAAAGAGTAAGTTTCAAAAATTCAAAGACCCAGGGCTGGACACTGAAATACAAGCCTGGCCATAAAGATAAGGAAAAGAATGCAGGAACTGGGCTATCAGGACTAACTCCACAGCTATCTGGCAGGAAGGCACCCTCCTTGTTCACTGAGAA
>NC_034613.1:102923386-102942968 GCF_900095145.1 Mus pahari | reverse complement strand
TGTCACTTGCTAAAAACACTAATCATGAGAAATTTATAGGAAAAAACTGACTATCAGTTGTTTTTGCTTTAAAATTCAGAGTTTAAAGTCACTCTTAAAGGCAGTTTTTTGCAGGGGTCCTCCTGCTGTGTTTTATTCCTGGCTAAGCCACAAGCCTCTTTTGGCTCAGGCTCCGCAGCACCAAGGCTGTATCAGCAGGAAACGTTTTAGCCACCTTTTTAATACTTTTAGACATGGAACACAGAAGGGTCACTCATTCAGACAATGGAACAAGAACACACATGACTTGACACGTGGACAATTGGTGCACCAGACATAGACAATACATAGAAGGTATCAAACTTCTCCTGTAGGAGTCCAGAGCAAAAGCCAGATGTCTCTGGACTTTGGTCTGTCTCCAGGAGAATATTAAAATACATTTACTCTCTAAACCATAGCCAGCAAGAATCTAAATTATTATTTTTTTAAACACATCTTTTTCAAACTCAATCGAGGACTGTGGACATAAACATGCCTAGAGACTTCTTCTTCTTCTTCTTCTTCTTTTTTTTTTTTAAGCCCAATTCCTCTCGCCTGATGCAATATTTGAGGACTGCGGACATAAACATGTCTGAAATTTCTAATTCCATTTCATGCTGCCAACGTAGGCAGTACAGATGTCAGGCCAACACTGTACCAACCTAACCTGTATAGTGCCTGTAACATTTTACCTGCTTCCCGGGGGAGGGGCATGATACAATACTCTCTTACTCTTTTACATGAAGCTTCACAAAAGCAGCAGCTGCTCAGTTCGTTCCAGCCGCGTTCAGGTCCAGTCTGTTGGGCGCCAGCTGCGAGTTTCTGACAAAACTCACTTTAATCTGGTCTGGGTTCATCCTGATAGGCAGGCTGGCCTGAAATCGAATGTGCGAGAGAAAAATAGAGACAAGACAATATTTTACTGATCAAAGCTCGAAGTTTAATGTAGGAACTCAGTTTATATAGTGTGGGAAGAAACCCCAGACCCTAACCCCCAGTCTTTGAAGGCACAGGTGAATGTCCGTGGACGGGTCCAAGGATCAGGACACAGATGAAGGTCTGTAGGCATAGGCGGGTCCAAATGATGTTGTCTTCTAGGACAAAAGGTCTTCTCAGCAGGTGGTGGAGACAAGGCACAGCAGAGCAGATCTGATGGATCTAAAGGTTACTGCCTGTGGATATTTGCACCTGCATGGGGCTGGGTTTAGAAGGACAGTGATTAGTGTAAATGGAAAGTTAGGCTTGGTGGATAACTCCAGGTGATCCAGTGGCAACAGAGAGCTGGGAGACCCCAATGTCAAAGACCCATGGATAACATTATAGGATCATTTTTATTGGCAAGTATCTTCTGTATTCAGTATGTACCCATAGAAGGTTTATAGGTTCTCATGTCTGGCAACAAGGATTTTGAACAAAGATACATGCAGAATAGAAGATATGGGCAATTTATAAGAAAAAGCATATCATGAGTTTTGCAGGCAAATGGATGGAACTAAAAAATATCATCCTGAGAGAAGTAACTCAGACCCAAAAGTACATGCATGGTATGTACTCACTAATAAGTAGATATAAGCCAAAAAAATAAAGTACAGAATATCCAAGATACAGTCCACATAACTCAAAAATATCAACAACCTGAAGTGTACAAGTGAGGATACCTCAGTCCCACTTGGGAGGGGAAGAAATCAATCACAAGTGGGAAGTGTGGAAGGGACCTGGGAAGAAAAGTGGACAGGGCAGGGGGCAGCAGGGGGGAGAGCAGAACCTTATCTGGTATTAGGTGAGGGAAAAGGCTGAAACATTGAGGGCCAACAGAAAGTATGTAAACAACTTCAAGAGGTAGGAGGTAGTGGGGACCCTCCGGAATTCACCAGAGACCTGGGAGGTAAGAGTCACTCAGGACTCAAAAGGCAATCCTGTAGGAGGACCAGCAGTCTCATTTAATCTGGACTCTTGAAATCTCTCAAACACTGGACCACCAACAGGCAGCATACACCAGCTGTTATGAGGCCCCCAACACACATACTGTAGAGGAGTTCCGGGTCCGTGTTCATTCAGAGATGACGCACCTAACCCTCAAGAGACTGGAGGCCCCAGGGAGTTTGGATGTCAGTTGGCTTTCGGGGTAAGGATATACAAGTTGGGAACAGGGGACCTTAGATGAAATGCCAGACTATAGGAAGAGGGAACTTACAGAGCCTACCTTCAGCAGAAAGACAGGGCATCAAATGAGGGAGGGGTTCATACCACTGTCACAAATCTGACCCATAATTGCTCGTCTCTGAAAGAATTAGTGATGGAATTGGAGAGGTGCTTGAGGGAAAGAAGTTCCAGTAACAGGCCCAAAGTGGGATCTAGCTCAAGGGGAGGTCCCAAGGCCTGACATTATTACTGAGGCTATGGAGTGCTCACAGAAAGGAACCTATCATGACTGTCCTCTGAAAGACTCAACAAGCAACTGAAAGAATAAGATGTAGATATTTGCACCCAACCAATGGACAGAAGCCACTGACCTCTGTTGTTGAATAAGGGAAGGATGAAAGAAGTTGAGGAGGAGGGTCATCCTGTATGACAACCAGCAGTTTCATTTAATCTGGACCCCTGAGATCTCTCAAACACTGGACCACCAAACAGATAGCATACACTAGCTGATATGAGGCTACCAATACACATACCATAGAGGACTTCCTGGTCTGTGTTCATTCAGAGATGATGCACCTAACCCTCAAGAGACTGGAGGCCCCAGGTTGTTTAGAGGTCAGTTGGCTTTGGGGATTTGGACATACAAGTGGAGACTAGGGGTGGGGTGGGGAAGAGTTATGGATGTAGAGAAGTAGGAAGGTACATGAGTGGTATTAGAGTAAAATATGGAGTATAAAACAAATAAATAAATAAATTTAAAAATTGAAAAAATGTAAAAAAAAATGGGGGTACAGAGCTAAACAAAGAATTCTCAACTAAGGAACAATGAATGTCCGAGAAGAACCTAAAGAAAAGTTCACCATCCTTAGTCATCAGGGAAATAGAAATTTAAACAACCCTGGGATCCCAAATCACACCAATCAGAATGGTTAAGTTCATAAATTCAGGTGACAACAAATGGTAGAGAGGAGAAAGAAGAACACTCCTCCTTTTCTGGTGGGATTACAAATTTGCACAACCACCTCAGAAATCAGTTTGGTTGTTCCTCAGAAAATTGGAAATATTTCTACCAGAAGACACAGCTATATCCACTCCTAGGCATATACCTAAAAGATGTTCCAACATATAATAAGGACACATGCTCTACTATGCTCATAGCAGCTTTATTTATAATAGCCAGAAGCTGTAAATAACCCAGATGCCCCTCAACGGAAGAATGAGTTCAGAAAATGTGGCCCAAAATAGAGTACTTCTCAGCAATTAAAAATAATGACTTCATGAAATTTACAGTCAAATGGATTTAACTAGAAAATATCCTGGGTGAGGTAACCCATTCAAAAAGGAACACACATGATATGTACTAACTATTAGGTAAAAATCCTGGAATACTTATGATGATACTCACAAATCATATGAAGCTCAAGAAGAAGGAAGACTGAAGTGTGGGTGTTTCAGTCCTTCTTAGAAGAGGGTACAAAATATTCACAGGAAGTAGAAGGTGGGAGAGACTTGGGAGGAAGACAGGAGGGGAAGGGGAAAGGGGGGGCAGGATGAGGAATGGGAGGAGATGGGGATGGTTTACACAGAATCAGGAAATTTAACAGATGTGTGTAGCAATGGGGAATGGGGAACTGGTAGTAGCCACCAGAAATTGCCAGATGCCAGGAAAGCAAGGGTTTACCAGGACCCAAAGGGGTTGAGATTAGTTGAAATGCCCAACACAGGGGAAGGAGATTCTGTAGAGGCCATATCCAGAGGCTGGCAAGGTGATGAGATCACCCACTCATCTCCAAATGTTTAATCCAGAATTGCTCCTGTCTGGAGCTAAAGGAAATATGGGGACAATGTTTTACTATATTTAATTTTCATTTTAATTACAGTATTTTGGGCAACTTAATTTCTTCTATTTTCTGTTTTTTTTTTTCTATATTTGTGGATATCCTCAGGTTTTTCCATTACATATTTTTCCCAAAACTTTTCTTTAGTTCTTGGACCATATGTTCAATATGGGCATATTTACTTCTTTGTCTATACTTAGGAGAGGTGATTTCAAGTAAATTTTCCAGTAAGCAAATAGGTTTCTCCTTAATTTGTTTCTGCAGTTTTACTTCCCCCATCTCTCTCTATCTTTTTCTTTTTCTCTCTGTTTCTTTCTATCTTTCCCATTCTCTTTGTCCCTCTGTGTGTATGTTTGTGTGTGTGTGTGTGTATGTTTGTGTGTGTGTGTGAGAGAGAGAGAGAGAGAAAGACAGACAGACAGAGACAGAGACAGAGACAGAGAGAGTCAGAGTGAGACAGAGAGAAAGAGAGACAGAGAGAAAGAGAGAATATGCATGTACATGCACTTGCTTGCATGCACATGTTTGCAATATTTTAAATTTTTATGAAAATTAAATATTTGGGGTTTTTACTTATTTATTTTGCAATGATTCAATGAAAGGGTCCCTCTATGTATCCCTGACTGTCCTGGAACTTGCAATGTAGAGCAACTTGACCTTGAGCTCACAGAAAACTGCCTGCTTTTGCCTTCAAAGTTCAAGGATTAACGGTGTGTGCAACTGTGGTGGTAAAATGTTAATTATTGGAATGTATATTGTAGAAATCAATATGCACAATGATTTCCAAACATAAGAATTTAGTACTTAAAGAGTGCTTACTAAGTTTATACAAACACATTCACATGCACGCACACACAAGTGCATGCATGCACACATGCATATATGCACACACATTATATTTACTATATATACACTATATATATATGTACACACTACATACATGAATATATATATATATATATATATATATATATATATATATATATATCGCCAATTATTTTAAAATGCCTTAATTTCCCCTTAATACTAATTGTGAGATTTTAATCACTCGGTATGTTCATTCATAATATCTTTCTTCAAATATTAGGGTTTCTTTGTTATTCTTATAGGTATATTTATCTTTTATATTTTCTCACTATTTCAGTGTCAGAACTACATCATAAGTTGAACAGAGATAAGTTGTAACACAACTTTCAAGCAGGTTAGAAAATTACTTGTAGTAACCCCAACCCTAAGCCCCACAACACAGTAATGAAATCATCAAAATATTTGCAATAAAAATACTTACTCTAAATATATCTTGCGGTTTTGAGCAAATACTTATTAGTTAGGATCCCTGTGATTAAAGAGGACTCAGGTTTAGTTCCCAAAACTCACATTGCCCATGTATATAAATGGTAATACCATTTAGAGCAGGTACAATAATCATATCCAAGTACATTTCCATTATTTTCTTAAAGTTACTCTATTTCTCAGATCTATAATCTACAATTTGGCCCATGACAGCTGAATAAGTATGAGGAAAATTCACATCATACATCAACGTTTCATTAGACTCCCACATTTTCCTTCAGTCTTACTACTCCAAAAGACGCAAGTGTGGACCCTTTCAGTGAGGAGCCTCCAGCACAGAAAAAATAATTCCCAGATACTCGAGTTTTATATATCCCCTCCAGGCAATTCTTAAAGTCAAGACCTTGTCTTTAGAACCTGAGAGGAAACTGTATTTGGAGGAGGTATGCCCTAGATCAGCAGTTGACAAAAAGGCAGAAAGAAATTCAAAGAAATCCAATGGGACGAATGCAGACCAGATATGACCTAGATTTTACAGGCCCTTCACTATGACTAGTTTATATATTTTTAAAAGATTGTAAAAATATAAGAATAGGATGTGACAGAGAACTTTGTGGACTTCAAAATGTAAAATATTTACTATCTAGCCTTTTAAAATAAAAGCAAGTTACTTAAGATATATTCTAGATTATAATCAAACAGACTTAAGAGGATGAAGAAGGAAAGGAGCATGCCCTCATATCTAGTCAGATGTCTTGGAAGAAATTCGGCATTACTTTACCAAGTGATCTAATGCTCAATTTCTGGCTACCATTGGCACATACATTTAAATGGTGGTACACATACAATTTCATGAGTATATGTACTTTGTGTGTGTGTGTGTGTGTGTGCGTGTGTGTGTGTGAAAATAAATCATATTTTTAAAATAAAGTTAGAATATAAACTATCTTTTTGTGTGTGTTTAATTTTTCCTACCTTGCTTTGCTAGAACATCATATTTTACCTCATTAAGTCAGTATAAAAGAGTTTATAATATAACCTCAACTATTTTCAGGTTATTAAGCAATTGAAGAGATGACAACAATACTATTCCTGGATCTCCAGTTTTCATGTCAGATCATCAGGTAACTCATCGTTCAAAATAATCTTAAACAAATTCTCCTAGCATCTCAAACATTACACAATAGGTACATAGATATATTTTGTTGTATATACACATACTTATCTATGAATATGTATTTGTACATGTGCATATGGGCATGTGTGTTTATAACTATATATCTAAATATATGCCTAATGCTTGTTTTATGTCTCTCTAAAAGTCTGACAAATACAGAACATGATATCAACAATGATTCCATTTAGAAATTGGTTTTAAAACCATGCATTTCTTTTACATGTAAGTGCTTTGCCTACGTGAATTTATTGGTACCCTATGTGTGTAGTACCTGTGAAGAACAGAAGAGGGTTTTGGATCAGCTGAGCCTGGCACTGCAGACAGATGTGAGCTGTTTTATGCAGGTGGTGAATGAAACCTGGGTTTTCTGCAAGAGCAATACCGTCTCTTAAACACTACATGCTTGCTGCTGATGTGAGACAATTGAGAGAAATGGATTCTCTAGTTTGAGAAGATTGTGCATAGGAAAAAACTCATGATTCTAGGAGCATTGAGGACTAAATTCTAATTTTCTCCAGCCCCTAGAAACTGCTTTTGTTTATAAAAAAAAATTTTTACATTTTGCATAGTTCCACAAGTGAGCAGGAAGAAAGCTTTCATTTTGCATCTTCCTCCTTTAATTTGCACACAGGCATGTTAATTATTCAAAAAGTGTCAAATTAGAGAATTATAATATGATCTATCTAAAGTTTGACAGTTCAAACCCTTCAGGCTGGAAAGTAAAAACAATTGTAACAGAATAATTTTCCATGTTCAGAGTGTCCTCTTCTAGATTCATGAAAAACAGCAGAATATGACAGGGCAGACCATCTCCAATGAAGACAATTACCCAAGATGTATACACCTGTATGATAGAGCAATGGTAATTATCTCCTGAGAACCAGATTTTCTCCTTAAACTATAACCAAATTTTCAGAGCACATTGCAGAACCAGAACTAAAAACAAAGCAAGATCACACCTCTAGTAGTATTGCTTAATAGTGCCTATTTCTTGCTACTTCCCCAAATTTTTCTCTAGTACTCAAGATGAACATCTGCTTACAGAAATCCTTACCTAAATCTCCACTTCTTTTCCACCATGATTGGGCTCTTTTCACTAGCATTTTGGAATAGATAGTTGAGATTAGCCTATTGAGGTTAGAGCAGAAGGTCTTTTCTTATAATTTTGGTTCTAGTTTTAAAAGTACTGAATGTCAAGTATTAGTTCTCTGAATTGATTTGTGTTTCAATTTTTTTTCAAATATATTTTATACACATATGTATATGTATGTACGTGTGTGTGTGTGTGCATACCCATGTTTGTTTGTGTGTTAATGATTTTACAATAATAGGACTACTATTATTTACAAATATAAACAAGTTATTATTACTTCATTTATGAGAAAAGAGGATCAGAGCAAAGGATATGAATGAAAGTGGTAGTCATTTAAATTCAAAGAATGTGATGTGATTTTTTTATGTAAATAAAATTTCTACCTGGTACAAGAGTTAAGCATTTGTATAAACATAATACAAGGCTGAGGAAATAAAATGATTTGAATTCTTTTTTTAAAAAAGTTACAGTCCATCATATAAAAGACTAATATTTAATGTTTTTTTAATAAATGTGATTTTTGGCATAGAAGAAATAATGGTAACAGGGGTCCTTGAAAAAATTCACTTAAAATCTTTTTTAATCATACCTTTAGTCAAATATACTATATGTTTTTGACTAGTTGATTAAGAACTTGCAGAAACATAAAGTTTCACAAAGTATTTGGGGATTTTTTTATGTGATTAGATTATGAGAATGAGCCAACTGAATGAAGATATTTATCTTCTGGGTGATTGACCACTCAAGAAAAACCTCAACAAAGGATGATTTTATTGGTCAATAGACTAGAATGAATGTTCTAAGACTACCACTTGATCTTTTTCTTTTTTTACATAAACTCTTGCCATTATCTAATACATCCAAATATAAGTGGTTATGGTCAAAAGGATAAGTGTTTGATTTTTATACTTCTTACATTTCCCACTGATGAAACAAAATGACTGACAAAACTTAAGGAAGCATGGATTTTTGGAAATAGTTGCCAGGTGATGTCTCCCATGATGTAGAGGTCATAACAGCAGGAGCTTCTGGAGTAAGGAATTCAAGGGGGAAGATGAAAGCCATGTCTCAGCTCGATTTGTCCTTCAATTATACTCTGCTAATTCTATCTCATGAAAAGCTGCCACTCACACTTGATGAGGGGGTTATCTTCTCACTTTAGTTAACTTAGCATCTTGAAACTTCTTCATACATATAATCAGTGTTTTTTATAATGGCTAATTGTAGGTCTGGTCAAGCTAATATATGCAGACTTATACTTATTTGTCTACTGAGATAACCAAAATCCTATGCTGACATCAGAAGAAAGGATTACTGAGCCTTTAGTGAAAGTAATTTTTGTAGCCTTCAGCTAGGGACTTGGTGGCATATTCTTTTCTAGAAGGGCAGTCATTTTTTTTTTTTTATTGTAAAGGTACTTACTCTAGAAAAAGTTTGCCCCTTTGTGTATATTGACATTTAACCAAATTTATATTGTATGAGGTTTTTTTTTTAAAGTGTTTTATTTAAAAAATTGCAGTGATAGGGGATACCAGGAAACTATCATTCAGTGACTTGGGACTTGCTACACTTGTATATCAATTGAAAATTAACAATGGAGCTATAGCATTGAATATGGTGTGTTATGTCAGTTATCAGCAGAAATCAAATATACTCCAGGATGTATCTTAGAAAGAACAAGTATTTATTAGAGAAGTTTTTAAAGGCATTTCTTGTGCAACTAGAGCCAATGGAAAACTCAATGGATAAGTCTAAGCAAGACTATTTTATAGCAATCTTAGTTGAGTTGGGGTTTTTTTGTTTGTTTGTTTGTTTGTTTGTCTGGTTGGTTGGTTGGTTTGGTTTGGTTTGGTTTTGGATTTGGTTTCTGTGCTAAAGATCATGACCAAAAGCAACTTTCTGAGGAAAGGGTTTATTAGGCTTACATATCCTGAGAGACAGTCCATTGAGGGAAGGCAAAACAGAAACTCAAGGAAGAATCTAGAGGCAGAAACTAAATCAGAATGATAGGATAATGCTGCTTACTGGTTTGCCCAGCTTGTTTTCTTCTATTCCCTAGATCAGGCAAGGGAATGCACCTCCAACTCTAGGTTAGATTCTGTCATATCAATAATTAACCAAGAAAATGCCTCACAGACTTTCTTAATAATTAATATGATAATTGCATTTTTCTCAATTGTGGCTTCCTTTTCTCACATGACTTTAGCTTGTGTCAATCTGACAGAAAAGAAAAGAAAAGAAAAGAAAAGAAAAGAAAAGAAAAGAAAAGAAAAGAAAAGAAAAACAACAAAAACAAAATAAGCCAAACAGAACAATGGCATAAAAGCTTTGGAGCTAAACTTTTGTTTTGTTCTACTAGATAAATATCTACTATCAGCTGAGGTATTGAAAAAAGGCAAAAATTACACTGTAGATATGAAAGAAGTATTTCTAAATGTCAAAAATGTAAGGAAGTTACAAAAAGAAGACTGTAATATTTGTAAATGTAAATATCATTGATATATTTTTAAGTTTTTCTCTTTGTTTTCTATTAATTTTATTTGTCTATCAAGTTAAACATATTGAATTTATATTATAGTATTCTTGATTATGTAAATTATGATATACATGGAACTTTTCTAAAGAGTCAGTACATTTTATTGCAGATTTGCATAAAATATATTTATCATATTACACAAAACTACAACCTTGATATTGTCCTTATTTTAACTTCAACTTGTTAATAAAAAATTAACATGCATATAGGACCCAAGTGGACTATTCCTACACAAGTTATGATTAATTTTATATATCATCTTGATGGATATGAGGTGACCATAAAAATATTATTTCTGGTTGTACCTGTGAAATAGTTTATTGATCATATTAACATTTAAAGTGGTTCTGTGAAATAAATTTTATTTCCCAAACTAGACATGAGTCTTCCCATGTATTGATTTACTAAAATATAATATAAGGGATGACACTAAACTTATTAGAACATAATATATAGAATGACACAGTTCTTACTATTCTCTTTCCTCTTTCCCTGACATTACGAGCTTCTATTTTCTCCATCCTTCAAAAATACATTATCATTAACTTTTCTTTCTGTTGTTGTTGTTCTGTGACCTTTGTCCTCAGGTTGAATTATTCTCAGCTTACTTTGGACTAGTTGGCAGCTAAGGAACCTTAATGGTTGTGTTAATTATTCCTCACAAAGAATTCTTTCTTAATCTCTTTATTGGTTATCTTATTTATTTATATTTCAAATGTTATCCCCCTTCTCAAATTCCTGGTTCTATGAGAGTTCTCCCCCACCTGCACACCTCACCCTCTACACTGAGGAATCAAGCCTTCACATGACCAAGAACTTCCCCTCCCATTGATAACAGATAAAGCTAATCTCTTCTACATATGAACCAGAGCCATGGGTCCTTTCATGGGTATTCTTTGGTTGGTGGTTTAGTCCTTGGGAGCAATTCTTTTTTTTTTTTTTTTTTTTTTTCAATTTTTTTGTTAGATATTTTCTTCATTTACATTTCAAATGCTTTCCCAAAAGTCCCCTATACCCACCCCCTGCCCTGCTTCCCTACCCACCCACTCCCACTTCTTGACCCTTGTGTTCCCCTGTACTGGGGCATATAAATTTTGCATGACAAAGGGGCCTCTCTTCAATTCTTATACAAATGAATGTATAAGACAATAAGAAAAACAGCTAGATCTATATATAATTATATATCACTGATTCAGTTTCTTTACAGAATATAAGTAGATATATGACTTTAAATTTTAATTATATAAAATAAATTATTTTATGACATTGTCTTCAGAACATCTTTTCCTGAATTATTATTCAATGCAACAACAAAATAGCATATCATACCTTAGAACCTTAGGAATAGTGTTTAAGTGGGACTGAGATTTCTTTTAAAAATAATTAAATTTATTCATTTATTAAATGTGTGTGTGTGTGTGTGTGTGTGTGTGTGTGTGTATGTGTGTCTGTGCCGATGCCATGATTTATATGTAGAGGTCAAAAGACATTTGACAAAAGTTAGTCTTGGTAATAACTTATCATGGTTGGCAAAAAGAGACTTTAACCACAGAACCATTTCACCCTCTTCATGACTGATATCTCTGAAAATAAATCTCACAAGTAAAGAATAGGTACAGATGCTTATAAGAATAATTTGGTAATTTTATTAACATGGAAGTAAGTTTGAAACCAATTAGCAATCTCCAATCAATTTTGCAATGTAACTCTACATTCCACAGTGTTTGCATTTATTTCTGTATTCCTTATCTATAAATGCAATTAACAATCTAAAATTTATGCAAGCAGAAGTAAACTATTTATATTTTAATAATCTAAAGTTTAATATTTAATATTTAAGGTCTATTCTCCAAACATGCAGAATTTCTTTTTTCTTGAATATTTGAATATTTTTTATTGGTTATTTTATTTATTTATATTTTATTACATTTTAAATATTATCCTTCTCCAAGTTTCCCCTCCACCAGCCCCCTATCTCCTTAACCTCCCCTGCCTCTATGAGGGTGCTCTACCCCCAACCTGTCCATTCCTGGCTCAATGGCCTAGAAATCTCCTATCCTTAGTCATCAAGTTTCCACAGGACCAATGGGCTCCCCTCCCAGTGATGTCAGGTAAGGCAATCCTCTGCTACATTTCCAACTGGAACCATGGGTACCCCCTGTGTACTTTTTGGTTGGTGATTTAGTCCCTGGGAGATTTCAGGGTCTGGTTGGTTAATGTTGTTCTTCCTATGAGGTTGCAAACCACTTCATCTCCTACAGTCCTTGCCCTACCTTCCCCACAGGGGTGCTGGCACTAAGTCCAATGGTTGGCTCTGTACATCCACATGTGTATTGCTCAGGCTCTAGTAGAGAATCTCAAGGGACAACTCTACCCGATGTCTGTCAGTAAGCACTTCTTGGCATCAGCAACAGTGTCTGGGTTTGGCGTCAGCAGATAGAATGGATCCCTAAGTGGAGCAGTTTCTCGACGGCCTTTCCTACAGTTTCTTATCCACTCTTTGTCCCTGCATTTCTTTCTTTTTTTTTTTTTATTATTTTCTTTATTTACATTTCAAATGCTATCCCGTCTCCCTGCATTTCTTATTGACAGGATGAATTCTGGATTAATATTTTTTTAGGTGAATGAGTGGCCCAATCGTTCAACTGGGGTCTGTGCCTATCCATTGGATATGGTCTTTACAGGTTTTCTCTCCCCTTTGTTGGGTATTTTAGCTAAAGTATCCCCTGTTGGGTCCTGGGAACCTCTTGGGTCCCTGGCTTCTGGGAGTATCTAGTGGCTACCCCTGTTCCCCTTCTGCATGGCTACACACCTACTTTCAAATACCTGACTCTCTGTACTTCTCCCCCATCTGCTCCCATATCTGACCTGACACCTTTTTTTCCTCCCCTTCCTCTCTCTCTCCCATATTCCACTCTCCCTCTACTTCTCCAAGATTTTTCTCTTCCCCCTACTAAGTAATACTGTAGCATTCAGACTTTGGTGCGATCTTCTTTCTTCTTGGGCTTCATATGGTCTGTGAGTTGTATTGTGAGTATCCCAACCTTCTTTTTGGCTAGTATCCATTTTATTAGTGAGAAAATACCATGTGTGTTTCTCTGTAACTGGTTTGGCTAACTCAGTATGTAATATTCAAGTTCGATCCATTTGCATGCCAACTCATGAAATATGATGAAAATAATTAAATTACAATCTCTATGTTATAATTAAAACCACAAATAAAAACAATCATTATAAAGCACATATAAAATAAGTATATTAAAATAATCTTTGAAACTCATCGGAGGGTCCCAAGGTCCCCAGAGGATTTTCCACACTACAGGCACCATAGCACACCCAGGATCTTGAGATCACTGGTGAGTGGAATACAACATTTGCTCCAAAAAACCCAAAGGGTCTTGTACTAGCAGAAACAGGGACAAGGGACATCTGCCCAACGAGTGGCTGTGATTCCTGCCAGTTGGCACCACCCACACACAACCTTGGGTTCGAATTCAGCAGGCCCTGGCTCACCTAGGATATTGGGATCACTGGTGAGTGGAACTCAACATCTGTTCTAAATCCCAGAGGGCCTTGTGGCAGCAGGAACAGGGAAAAAGGAAACACAACAAGTTGCTGGTGCCAGCCCTGTGCCATCTTGTTGGGCACCAAAACAGCGGAGGGTCCCAAGGTCCCCAGAGGACTCTCCATGCTGCAGGCACCCTTAGCGCATTCAGCATCTTGAGATCACTGGTGAGTGGAATGCAACATCTGTTCCAAAAAACTCAGAGGGTCTTGTGCTAGCAGGAACAGGAACAAAGGACAAAGGCAGGACCTAGCACAACCAGAATCTTGGGATCACTGAGACCAGTCTACACAGGAGAGCACATGGACAGCAGAAGCAACAGAGCTTCTTGAACAGGGTCCCTTCGGGCCTTCATCCTCAGCCAGGAGGCAGAGGAGAGAAACAACCCCCTGGGAACCTTCCCTGGCAGCAGAGAGTCGGCCTCCAGGGAGGGCTTTGACCCCAGGACTGAGGAGGTAGATCTGAGCTCCAGACTTCTGTGCACCTTCCCTGCAAGAAGAGAGTTTGCCTGCAGAGAGTGCTTTGGCCATTGGGACTCAGGAGAAATTTGGACTCCCAGGAGTGCTGACAGAGGCTAACAGAATCACAGGAAGAAAAAACTCAAACCAGAGACAGCTAGAACGCCAAACACCAGAGATTAAAAGATAATGAAAGGCAAATATAAGAACCTTACTAACAGAAAACAAGACCACTTGGCATCATCAAAACCCAGTATGCCAACCACAGTGAGTCCTGATACCCCAATACACCCAAAAACCAAGATTCAGATTTAAAATCATATCTCAGTATGCTGGTGGAATATTTTTAAGAAGGGCATTAATAAGTCACTTAAAGAAATATAGGAGAACACTGCTAAACTGGTAGAAGTCCTTAAAGAATTACATGAAAACACTGCTAAACAGGTAGAAGTCTTTTTAAAAAATGACAGCAAAAACACTTCTAAGCAGGTAGAAGTCCTTAAAGAGGAAACACAAAAATCCCTTAAAGAATTATAGGAAAACACATCCAAACAGGTGGTGTAGCTGAACAAAACAATCTAAGATCTAAAAATACAAGTAGAAACAATGAAGAAAATCCCAAAGATGAGGCAACACTGAACATAAAAATCCTTGGAAAGAAATCAGGAACCTTAAATGGGAGCACCAGCAACAGATTACAAGAGATGGAAGAGAGAATATCAGGTGCAGAAGATTCCATTGAGAACATGGACACAACAATCAAAGAAAATGAAAAATGCAAAAAGAACCTAACCGAAAACATCCAGGAAATCCTGGACACAATGAGAAGACCAAAACTAAGGATAATAGGTATAGGTGAGAATGAAGATTTTCAACTTAAAGGGCCAGTAAATAAATTCAACAAAATTATAGAAGAAAACTTCCATAACCTAAATAAAGAGATGACCATGGACATACAAGAAGCATACAGAACTCCAAATAGACTGGACCAGAAAAGAAATTCCTCCCAACACATAATAATGAGAACAAAAAATGAACTAAATAAATGTAGAATATTAAAAGAAGTAAGGGAAAATGGTGAAGCAACATATAAAAGCAGACCTAGTAGATTTACACCAGACTTCTCACAAAAGACTATGAAAGCCAGGAAGATCCTGGACAGATGTTATATAGACCCTATGAGAACACAAATGCCTGCCCAGGCTACTATACCCAGCAAAACTCTCAATTACCATAGTTGGAAAAAACAAAGTATTCCATAACAAAACAAAATTCACACAATAGCTTTCCATGAATCCATCCCTTCAAAGGTTAATAAAGGGAAAATACCAACACAAGGGCTGAAATATGCCCTAGAAAAAGCAAGAAAGTAATCTTTCAACAAACCTAAAAGAAGATAGCGACAAGAATAGATCACAACTTTAACAACAAAAATAAAAGGAAGTAAAAATTTCTTTCCCTTAATATCTCTTAATATCAATGGATTCAATTACCAAATAAAAAATACATAGACTAATAGACTAGCTACATAAACAGGACCCAACTTTTTACTCCTTACAGGAATCCCACCTCAGGGACAAAGACAGACACTACCTCAGAGTAAAAGGCTGGAAAACCATTTTCCAAGTAAATGGTCCCAAAAAAATCTGGAGTAGCCATTCTATTATCGAATAAAACTGACTTCCAACCCACAGTTATCAAAAAAGACAAAGAGAGGTACTTCATACTCATCAAAAGTAAAATCTTCCAAGATGAATCCACAGTTCTAAATATCTATGCTCCAAATACAAGGGCATCTACATTCATTAAAGAAACTATGCCAGGCAGTGGTGGTGCACGCCTTTAATCCCAACACTTGGGAGGCAGAGGCAGGTGGATTTCTGAGTTCAAGGCCAGACTGATCTACAAAGTGAGTTTCAGGACAGTCAGAGATACACAGAGAAACTCTGTCTGGAAAAAACCAGAAACAAAAACAAAAACAAACAAAAAAACCAAAAACAAACAAAAAAAACAATAAAGAAAGAAAGAAAGAAAGAAAGAAAGAAAGAAAGAAAGAAACTATAGTAAAGCTCAAAGCAAACAACGCACCTCCCACAATAATATTGAGACACATCAGGACCCTACTCTCATCAATTCAAAGACCCTTAAAAGAGAAACTAAATAGAGGCACATTGATACTAACAGAAGTTATGAAAGAAATGGATTTAACAGATATTTTCAGAGCATTTTATCATAAAACAAAAAGATATATACCTTCTACTCAGCCCCTCATGGCGTCTTCCCAAAAATCGACCATATAATTGATCACAAAACAGGCCTTAACAGATACAAAAATATGGAAATTATCTATGCACCCTAACAGATCACCATGGACAAAGGCTAATCTTCAATAACAACATAAATAATAGAAAACAAACATTCACATGGAAACTGAACAACACTCTCTCTACTCAATAATATCTTGGTCAAGGAAGAAATAAAGAAAGAAATTAAAGACTTTTTAGAGGTTAATGAAAATGAAGCCACAACATACCAAAACTTATGGGACATAATGAAAGCATTCCTAAGAGGAAAACTCATAGCTCTGAGTGCCACCTAAAAGAAACTAGCAAGATCATACACTACCAGCTTGACAGCACACCTAAAAGCTCTAGAACAAAAGGAAGCAAATTCACCCAAGAGGAGGAGATGGGAGGAAATAATCACAATTAGGGCCGAAATCAACCAAGTGTAAACAAAAACTATTCAAAGAATCAACCAAACCAGGTGCAGGTTCTTTGAGAAAATCTACAAGATAGATTAAACCCTTACCCAGACTAACTAGAGGGCACAGGGACAGTATCCTAATTTAAAAAACCAGAAACGAAAAGGTAGACATAACAATGAATCTGTGGAACTCCAAAACATCATCAGATCCTACTAAAAAAGCCTATACTCAACAAGACCAGAAAACCTGGATGAAATGGGCAAATTTCTACACCAGGTAACAAAGTTAAATCAGGGTCAGATAAATGACATAAACAGTCCCATATCTCCTAAAGAAATAGAAGAAGTCATTAATAGTCTCCCAACCAAAATAAGCCCAGGACCAGATGGGTTTAGTTCAGAGTTCTATCAGATCTTCAAAGAAGCCCTGATTCCAATTCTCTTCAAACTATACCACAAAATAGAAACAGAAGGTACTCTACCCAGTTCATTCTATGAAGCCATAATTACTCTGATACCTACATCACATAAAGACTCAACAAAGCAAGAGTACTTCAGACCAATTTCCCTTATGAATATCGATGCAAAAATAATCAAAACATTCAAGCAAACTGAATTATCGAAAACATCAAAATGATCACCCATCATGGTCAAGGAGGCTTCATCCCAGGGATGCAGGGAGGTTTTAATATACGGAAATCTATCAATGTAAACTTCTATATAAACAAACTAAAGGGAAAAAAAAAACACATGATCACCTCTTTAGATGCTGAGAAAGCATTTGAAAAATCCAACACTCATTCATGATAATAGTCTTGAAAAGATCAGGAATTCAAAGCCCATACATGAACATAATAAAAGCAATATATAGGAAACCAGTATCCAACATCAAACTAAATGGGGAGGAGATGGAAGCAATCCAACTAAAATCAGGAACTAGACAAGGGTGCCCACTCTTTACCTACCTATTCAATATAGTACTCAAAGTCCTGGCCTGAACAATTAGACAACAAAAAGATGTCAAGGGGATGCAGATTTGAAAGGAAGAAGTACAAATATCACTATTTGCAGATGATATGATAGTGTATACAAGTGATCATAAAAATTCCACCAGAGAACTACTAATCCTGATAAACAGCTTCAGTGAATAGTAGGATATAAACTTAACTTAAACAAATTGGTGACCTTAATCTATACAAAGCATAAACAGAATGAGAAAGAAATTAGGGAAACAACACCCNTNACAATAGTCATAAATAATATAAAATACATTGGTGTGACTCTAACTAAGGAAGTGAAAGATCTGTATGAGAAGAACTTCAAATCCATAAAGAAAGAAATCGAAGAAGATCTCAGAAGATGGAAAGATCTCCCATGCTCATGGATTGGCAGAACCAATATAGTGAAAAATGACTATCTTGCCAAAAGCAANCTACAGATTCAATACAATCACCATCAAAATTCCAACTCAATTCTTCACAGAGTTAGAAAGGGCAATTTGCAAATTCTTCTGGAATAACAAAAAACCTAGGATAGCAAAAACTATTCTCAATAATAAAAGAACCTCCAGTGGAATCACCATGCCTGACCTCAAGGTGTACTACTGAGCAATTGTGATAAAAACTGTATGGTATTGGTACAGAGACAGACAGGTGGATCAGTGGAATGGAACTGAAGACCCAGACATGAACCCACACATTTTTAGTCACTCGATCTTTGACAAGGGTGCTACAACCATCCAGCAGAAAAAAAAGACAGCATTTTCAACAAATTGTGCTGGCAAAACTGGCAGTTATCTTATAGAAGAATGTGAATTGATACATTCTTATCTCCTTGTATACTAAGCTCAAGTCTATGTGGATCAAGGAACTCCACACAAAACCAGAGACAATGAAATTTATAGATGAGAAAGTGGGGAAAAACCTCAAAGATATGGGCACAGGGGAAAAATTCCTGAACAGAATAGCAATGGCTTGTACTGTAAGACTGAGAACTGACAAATGGGACCTCATAAATTTGCAATGCTTCTGTAAGGCAAAGACACTGTCAATGAGACAAAAAGGCCACCAACAGATTTGGAAAGAATCTTTACCAATCCTAAATCAGATAGGGGACTAATATACAATATATATAATTAACTCAAGAAAATTTACTCCAGAAAATCAAATAACCCTATTAAAAAATGTGGTACAGAGCTAAACAAAGAATTATCAACTGAGGAATACTGAAGCACCTAATAAATGTTCAACATCCTTAATTATCAGGGAAATGCATATCAAAACAACAATGAGATTCCACCTCACACCATGAAGAATTGCTAAGATCAATAATTCAGGTGACTGAAGATGCTGGCAAGGATGTGGAGAAAGAGAGACACTCCTCCATTGTTGCTGGGACTGTAAGCTGGTAAAACCACTCTGGAAACAAGTTTGGCAGTTCCTCAGAAAATTGGACATAGTACGAACAGAAGATCCAGCAATTCCTTTCCTGGGCATATACCTAGAAGATGCACCAACTGGTTATAAGGACACATGCTCCACTATGCTCACAGCAGCCTTATTTATAATAGCCAGAAGCTGGAGAGAACCCAGATGTCCCTCAACAGAGGAATGGATACAGAACATGTGGTACATTTGCACAATGGAATACTATTCAGCTATTAAAAAACAATAAATTCATAGAATTCTTAGTCAAATGTATGTATCCACTGGATGGTTTTAACTCCCTTGTCAAAAATCAAGTGACCATATGTGTGT
>NC_034613.1:102904106-102922945 GCF_900095145.1 Mus pahari | reverse complement strand
ATTGCTTTTATTATGTTTAGGTAGGGGCCTTCAATTCCTGATCTTTCCAAGACTTTTATCATGAAGGGGTGTTGGATTTTGTCAAATACTTTCTCAGCATCCAATGAGATGATCATGTGGTTTTTGTCTTTGAGGTTTTTTTATGTAGTGGATTACATTGATGGATTTCCTTATATTAAACCATCCCTGTATCCCTGGGATGAAGCCTACTTGGTCATGATGGATCATCATTTTGATGTGTTCTTGGATTCGGTTTGCGAGGATTTTATTGAGTATTTTTGCATCAATATTCATAAGGGAAAGTGATCTGAAGTTCTCTCTTTGTTGGATCTTTGTGTGGTTTAGGTATCAGCGTAATTGTGGCCTCATAGAATGAATTGGGTATAGTACCTTCTGTTTCTATTTTGTGGAATACCTTGAGGAGAGTTGGAATTAGGTTTTCTTTCAAAGTCTGATAGAATTCTGCACTAAACCCATCTGGTGGGGATAGCATTTAAAGTAAGTGAAGGAGAGCCCAGCCATTTTGTATGAAGCAATCACTTGGCTGATGGTCATGAGATCTAGGAGAAAATAGTCTCAGCAAGACAGGAAGAACAAGACAGTTTTCCAAGGACTCTGCATCAGCTCTTGTGTCTAGATTACTGCCTGTTTTGAGTTGCTACCTTAGCTTTCCTGAGTGGACTCAGGACATGTAACCCAAGTGGCTTTTGGTCACCACAGCTAAAGGAATCCTAATAAAATTCCTAAGTGTTTCTTCATCCAACTTAATTCTTTCTTATATCCTTTATTTCTAGCAACTGATAACTAACTGTCCTTATAGAACATTTTTCATTTTTTAAAATGTTGGTGACAAATTGAAAAAAAATGTAAATGATTAAAATATCTAATAAAAAATAAAAAAATCTAAGCAATCTAAAAGTTTTTAAAAGGCCATTATTAATTCCTTAAAGAATGCTCTAGCTATTAAATATCTCTGATGTCTTATACTTTAGAATTTTCCAATTAAATATTTATGAATATCCCCAAAACCAGAATATAAAGTAGTACCTATGAAGTTACTCATTTCTAATTTAGGAAATAAATAATGCACTGCAATTAATATACCCTTAAATGTTTTACTACTGTACTATCAGATTTATGAATATAGGGGATCACACTTAAACACCCTTATCTTCATTCCCACACCTGAAAGTGCTTATTACTTGTCAACCTATCTAAGTATAGGTTGTTTTAGACAAGGATATAAGTACTGAGCTGTAATGGTAGCTCAGCTGGTTAAATGTTTGTCTTACATAGTGATTTCCTTTGTTTTAATCCATCACCTTGTAAATTTGACATGACTGTACCTGAAAGCCCTACATTCAGAGTGTCAAACCAGAAAGGTCAGAGGTCAATGTCATCTTTGGCCATATACAATTTTTTAGGCTTACCTGAATGAAGACAACTATCTATTTATCTATTTTACAACTGTCTATCATCTATCTATCTATCTATCTATCTATCTATCTATCTATCTATCATCTGTCTATTTTTCTATCATTTTCACTAAGTAAATGAAGAATACTTGAAACTCAATAAATATTAGCTTCTATTTCCATTGTGTTAATTATGTATCTAAAAAGACATGGAAGAGAAAATAGAAGAAGAAAGAAGTATACTACAAATAACACTATAATGGTAACTTGTTGATAACTACTTATTAGAATTGACCATTTATATATTTTAGATTCATTTATTTGTTGTACTGGAATTTGAGAGACACATAAGAGTCTCACAAATGCTATATAAATTCTTTTCTGCTGAACTGTATCTATAACTCAAAAATTTTTAGACTTTTACACAAAAATTGAACATATACCACTTATTTCTTATCATTTATGCCTATAATATATTCTAATAACATGGATTTGATGCCTTATAATGGGAAAATCCCTTCTAACAAAGACAGTTGTAGGAAAAATTTGGAGGTTAATTCTGAAAAGTTAAAGAAAAATGATCACAAAAATATTTATAAAAGCAGAATTGAATAACTGCTTTACTAGAAATGGAGACTTAAAATGTATATTCTTATACCATATAACAAATAGCAAAGTGAGCCAGTAAGCAGTATTCCTTCACAGTTTTTGCTTCATACTCTTTCTTGAATTCCTGTTCTGATTTCTGTTGATGATGAACAATGCCCTACAAAGAGTTAATCCACCCTAACCTGTTAATTATCTGGCTAGGAGTTCACTGTTCTGGAAATAGCTTTACCTGAAGACATGCTAACAGAGGGGAGACTAATTATCCCCTTAATGAAATATAGGCCAAAATCCAAGAAAGCTTTTTCTGGTATGTGTGATACCTCAATCATTCTATGAAGCTCTATTTTACCTTCCTGCATGCCTCTGATTTGCTGACTTTCATCACCAAAGGTCTAGCTATCTCTTTTCATTCAAATAGCTGCCAAGATCTTATGCTTGTCCACATTAATGATGTTCTCTAAAAATCATAAAATTGTCCTCAAACTTAAAATCAAATGAATAAGCAAGAGAATCTCCACTAGATATCCCAACACATAAAATCAGAAATAGAGCCCAGAAATAGAGTAAGAATATACATGAAACTTTATATGATAGTGTATAACATTGATCTCAACATTTGGAAGGCAGAAGTAGGTGTTTCTCTATTTGAGGCCAGCCTGGTCTTCATTCAAATCCTAGACAATGAAGAGTTACAAAGGGTACCCTTGTTTCATAGAAAATATAGATAGATAGATAGATAGATAGATAGATAGATAGATAGATAGATAGATAGATAGATAACTAGATAGACAGTCAAGCATATAATTTAAGTTATACTAATGATATATCTGGCATTGTGGGTGGGTACTATCTGTACTCTGACAAAAATGTTGTTTGGCTTTGCTGCATTAAGAAGATATTATTTACAGCACACCAAAAGCAGATAAAGTAATTTTATAAAAGTTATTCTATGAAATATTCCAGTAACAAAGAAGTGATTATACTTATACTCTGACTTGAATGTCATAAAGTCTGAAATCCTCTGAGATATTTTCTTAGACACAGGTAATCTAGACTTCTGTTGTTATACTCTTGGTGTCTCGGTGGGTGTCTTATATTCTTTGTCTTAAAAAGAAAGTAGTCATGGGCTGTGTCTGGCACACATCTTGCAAGGAAATGATTTCCATCTCTACCAACAATAATAAGCTAAACAAAGACATATTAGAGATGTTTCCAATTGTTCCATTTAAAATTTGTTTCCTTCTTAAAGCCTTAACTATAAACTATAGCTTCATATTGCGGTAGTAAGGATTAGATTTTAATATATGGATATTGAGAATACAATTGAGCCATCATATTATATTATGAAATATGTTTGTTATAAAAAGAGCAATCTCTTTGGAAATGAGAATAAAATGTTTCCCAAAGGTAATAATTGTCTTCAGCAGTAGTTAAAGTCTTGGAATCTGTATGACAGACATAGGTCAGTGTTATATAATAAGCAAATTCTATGCACCATGCTTATAAACCATGAGCCCATATAGATCATTCCTCCCTTCAGGTGCTTCTTTCAAATATTTTATAATAATAACTACATAAACAACTAAAATACTTTACTTAGAACATATGCATTAACATTGTGGTGTTACTCACTGATAGAGCCATTTGACTCCTGACTGAGATCAAGGATCTATGTTTCCTCTCCAGCATCCTCCATTTACAACACTACAACACTAGAAGACCAATGTCTTACTTGCTTTTCTACTGCTGTAATAAAGCACCCCGTCTAAGTCAACATACAAAAGGAAGAATTTAATAGTAGCTGCTTACGGTTCTAGCAGAAGAGAAGTCCATGATCATCATATCAGAAAGCATGGCAGGAGGCAGGCAGATACGATTCTTTAGCCTCAATTGATAATTTACATCCCAATCTACAGAGAGCAGATGATGGTGCACAGTGGGGAAACAGGAAGGCTTTTGAAACATGAAACTATGCCACCAGTAATATCTCCTCCAGCAAGGTGCAAGTTCTAACTTTTCTTAAGCAGCCAATAACTGGGGATGAAGTTGTCTCTGTACCTATGGGATGAAGTATTCAAAAGCCTACGACTTCAGTAGGGTATCTAACTCAATCCACCATATTACATTTTCTGTTTCCTTTTTTTTTTTTTTTTAAATTACTTTCATGTGGTCATTGTCAGCGAAAATTCTTGGAAAGAAAGAAACGAAAACTCTGTAAAGACTCCAGTAACTTGGAGATATTCAATGTTCTAGATCTTATTTAGGGTTATCTTTTGCTCCCAGAATAACCACTCCTTATGCACCTTTATATTGGGCCTGCTATCCTGTTACTAAAAAGATAAAATTACCTTTATAATTTCTTTTTTCTATTTTTTATTGAATACTTATTTTTTGTTTGTTTTTTCGAGACAGGGTTTCTCTGTATAGCCCTGGCTGTCCTGGAACTCACTTTGTAGACCAGGCTGACCTTAAACTCAGAAATCCNCCTGCCTCTGTCTCCTGAGTGCTGGGATTAAAGACATGCGCCACCACGCCAGGCTTATTGAATACTTTATTTATTTACATTTCAAATGTTATCCCTTCTCCTGGTTTTCCCTCTGGAAGCCCCCTATCCCATCCTCCCTCCCCTTGCTTCTATGAGGTTACTCCCACACCCAACCACTCCCACATCCCTGCCCTGGCATTCCCCTATACTGGGTCATCGAGCCTTCACAGGACTAAGGGCCTCTCCTCCCATTGATTTAAGAAAAGGCCATTCTCTGCTACATATGCAGCTGGAGCCATAGGTCCCTCCATGTGTTGGTGGTTTAGTCTCTGGGAAGTCTGGTTGGTTGATACTGTTGTTCTTTCTAAGAGTTGCAAACCCTTCAGCTCCCTCAAGTCCTTTCTCTAACTCCTCCATTGAGGACATCATGCTCAGTCCAATGGTGGGCTATGAGCATCTGCCTTTGTATTAGTCAGGCTCTGGCAGAGCCTCTCAGGAGACACCTATATCAGGCTCCTGTCAGGAAGAAGTTCTAGGCATCCATAATAGTGTCTTGGTCTGGTGACTGTATATGCGATGGATCCCTAGGTGGGGCAATCTTTGAATGACCTTCCCTTCACTTTTAACATAGCAGACTGCTAGTTTCCACAAACCCAGAAGCTAAGAATATCATCATGTATCATATGAGGCCTATAGGAGAGATTTCTCTGTCTTGCTATAACTTTCTCTCTGTTATACTCATACTTTAAAATTGCTTTTATTTATCTCCATAAATACTATGAAAAGTATAAATACCATGAAAACTTCATAATACTGCTTCCATGTTGAAGCAAGGAATTTGGGGTACCTTAATCTGTGTTGCTGAGCCATGGCTACTCAAATTGGCTCTAGAATATAATGTAACTGCCTCTGCATTGAGAGCTATATGTTTTATACCAATATCATCATATAATCTATATTTGTTGAATGACTAGAAGAGTGTTACAAAAACAGGTAATAATTTATCTAAATGTCATAAATGGGGGAACAACAACTAACAATATAAACTTGCTAACATATATTAAGAGTATAGTTTGCATATTAAAGTTTAATCAATGAAACAACACTTTCTTTTTCACAAGGGAATTAAGGTTCTGAAGACTTACAGAATATAAATTTATTATTCAGCACTTCTGTAATGATAGATGCACAAGTTCTTTTTGTTTCACAGGTCTCTAAGTAATTCCAGTACAGCTGATTCAAATACAAGAAAGATATTTTCCATATTGGCTATATTAAAAAAAAAAAAACAAGAATGACCTGTAATCAAAATCTCAATGGTTTATATTGAATTAGGTGAAAAAGGGTTGTACACTGATGGGAAGAATATAAACTAGTAAAATCATTTTTGAAAATAATGCAGAATATCTTCAAAAAAACAAATCAAAACAAATAAAACAACAAAAAAAGACACTAAAAATAAAAATACCATTTTGTTCAGCAAAAAAATACTATATACCATATATACATTCAAATAAGGGTCATATTGGCAATTTCATATTTAATGAAACAGTGTTAACAATACTTAAGATTGTATTGTCTATTAAGTTATGATTGGCAAAACAGGTAATATTTTTATGGCTGGAGGGCAGAATGTCAGAAGTATTAGGGAACTGTGTCTGGTTCCTGAATGACTTTTGGGGATATCAGTGAGTGGAAATATTAGGTTGGTTTCAGGCTATTCAAGTTTTGGATTCCACCTCTTGTTGCTTTGTTAACTATAGAAATGTAAATATCAGTTTATAATTCTTTGTTATTTAAATTATCAAAAACTGAAAGCATGTAAATTGTTGTCCTAAGTTAGATTTCTAGCACTGTTTGAAGACCTGATATCACAAGTTATCCAACTCTGAAGGAATGAAGATTCTTTTAATGATATAATAACCTCTTCCCTCCCAGAAGCTTCTTCTCAGAACAGATGCTTGGAGTTCTTTCCCTCAGGCTGTACTGTGCACCTCTTCCATAAAGCCGGCGTGCCTTTCTAAGGACACAAAATCATAACTTTACCTTAATCTATGTTCTAGTTTTCTCAGATACTAGTGAAAGTAAAGTCTGCTTTATCTGGTACTCTAGGCTGTTTTACATTTCCTCTGAAGTACTTTCTCCTGTTGCCATCTGGCTGCTTGCCAGCTTTCTTTGCAAAAGGCATGCCATTCTTTCTTCTTTGCTTCCATTTCACTTTTGACAGTTGCTAAGATTTATAGATTGTCTACCCTATTGTTTTTCTTTTAAATTGGAATAAAATTTTCCTCGAGTTTCAAGGAAACTAAGAGACACTACACACATACATTGTGAGTCTTATATACAAAAATCTACCAAGATACAGCAAAGGATGATTATAACCATTAACAGCATTGACAAACTCAATAGTTTGTTAAATAAAATATATCTGAAATAAAATAATTGTGCTCTCAGTCATATATACAAACTAAAAATTAATTTGATAGAAGTAGAGGAGAATTTAAGTTTCAGAAGTTTGGATGAGTAGGTAGAGTGATGATAAGTACAGGCTGGTCAATGGCTAGAAAATTAGGTAAGATTTTGAGTAACTCACTTTTAAATGGTAGGGTTTATGTTGAGAGAGAATATTTTACTAGACATTTCAAAATAATAAATGTTTTAAAGCATTCGATAATAAAAGAAAATTTAGATATGGGAACTAATTAATGTTTACATAGGTATAGTATAAAATATATACATATTAATTTAATCATACTATATTTTTGCTTTAGTTACCACTGAACTTCAATTTGACACACCCTAGAATCACATGGAAGAGAATTTGATGATATACATGCAATTGTGGCTTTTATTTCCTAAGATGAAATGATAAGAGACTTATGCAAACTTTGTGAATACATGGCTTGAGCTGAAACGAGAGCACTTCTAAGTAACTATCCAAATGCCTAGATCTTGAAGCTTCTAACCTCCATACAATCTAATGTTCTGCTAGCCTGGATCTTGAAAGCTTCAGCTTCCTGCTTTGGTCTACTAATCTAAGCCTAGAATGTTTCAACCTCCAAGACTTATGGGGAATAAATTCATTCTTTCTAGCTCTTTCTGAGCTCTGGATGGCTGCTTCAACTCAGTTATTCTGGCTCAAACACCTCTCCAAGCTGAATGGTTTAATTCATCTTCTCTTGGTGTCTTACTTAGGTTATCATGGTTATGAAAGGACAACATGACAAAGACAACTCATAAAAAAACATTAAATACTGGGCCTGGCTTATAGTTCAGAAGTTCCATCTATTATCATGGAGGAAAGAACAGCAGAGTCTAGGCAGACTTGGTGCTGGAGTTCTACATCTTGCTCTTCAGGCAGCAAAAGGGAACTGTCTTCTGCCTATAGCCAGGAGGAGGCTCTAGTGCTACACTAGGTGGAGTTTGAGCACTAGGAGCACACCCCACAGTGACTCACCCCCTCCAGCAAGGTCACACCTACTTCAGCAAAGCCACACTTCCTAGTACCTAGCCCATTCTCTGTGGGTCAAGCATTCAAACACATGAGTCTATAGGAGCAAAACCCATTCAAACCACCACACTAGGCTTCTGACTGAATTGTTCTGCTTGAAAAGACTCTCTGAATTTCATGAAGTGCACTGAACTGAAATGCTCTGAACTGAACTGAATACAATTGAATTGAATTCTCTCTCCCTCAGTGTTAAGTAACTTCTTTTTCCTGTCTGTTCCAATGAGTTTTGGACATATCCTATCTCTGGATCATTCTGTATAATGTTTGTCTGATTAGTAATTTTGTTTGCCCCTTATTTAGATATCATTGTTTGGGATTAAATATATGTTATAAAGATGTATCCATATTTCTGTTGTGTATTAGGGGCATATATGTATTCTAGCCTGAAGGATTAAAGGTATGTATTCCAACCAGATCATATCTTTGAATTTGATCCATTGCCAGAGTAGCCATTCTGCCATATTGAAATTCCTCTACAAACTGTGATTAACTAATTATTTCAACAGTATGGCCTATGAGCATGTCTGTTGGGGACAATATTGATTGATAATTGATATAGGAGGGCTGAGCCTTCTGTGGGAAGTTCAATTTCCTGGGCAGTTAATCTTGAGTTGTACAAGAAAACTAATGAAGTATGAGCCGGGGATCTAGCCAAAAATCAAACCAGCAAACATCTTTCATCTACAGTGGTTTCTGCTCCAATTTCCTCCTGCCCATAGATCCCCCAACGATGGACTGTGTTCTGGAAATGTAAGTCAAATATAGCCTTTCTTTCCTACATGGCTTTCGAACAGAGTGCTATATCAGAGTAATAAAATAAAACTAGAACATATACGTGTCTGTACCAAAATATCAAACAGTGTCACATAAATATATACAATTATTTTGTATTGATTAAAATATATAATACAATCCTTGAGACAAGGCAGGCAACATTAATCT
Source organism: Mus pahari (assembly GCF_900095145.1). NCBI lineage: Eukaryota > Metazoa > Chordata > Mammalia > Rodentia > Muridae > Mus > Mus pahari. Next base: position 102,913,983 of record NC_034613.1, on the reverse strand, counting down.
ATGTATGCTACTGTAAAAACTAAAAACAAATACAAAAAATGTTAATGATTGATTATATAGAGAAGAATCATAGAGAATAAGAACAGACTTTTTTTTCAAGTTAGAACAGAGTTTTGAAAATTAAATTAGTGTTGGGTATTGAGTAAATATTTACTTACTTTTCTTTTTAAAATTGTTATTTTATATATACGTGGGGACATACATATGTGGAAAGAGTTGCTCCCTGAAGCCAGAGGCAATAGGTGCCTCTAGAGCTGGAGTTACATACAGTTCTGAGTCACCTAATATGGTTCTGGGAACTAAGTGTGGATACTCTGCAAAACAGTATACTCCATTCCATTGCACCATAATTCTATCCTCCTCTCTTGCATGCTTTAAAGTGATCACACATCATTAACACACTTTTGTATCTAGTAAATTCTTTTAGTTAGGGTGTATTGCTGTGAAGAGATATCATGACCACAGCAACTCTTATAAAGGAAAACATTTAACAGGGGCTAGCTTACAGTTCTAAGGTTTACTACTTTATTGTCATGGTGGGAAGCATGGCAGAGTGCAGGTAGACATGGTACTGGAAGAGATAGAGTTTTCTACATCTTGATGTGAAGCCAACAGAAAGGAACTGTCTTATGAAGGCAGCCAGGAGGAAATCTCAAAGCCCACCAACACACTTTCTCCCACTAGGTCACATCTCCTAAAAGGCCACACCTCCTAATAATGTGATGCCCTGTGAGTCAACAATTCAAACACACAGGTCTATGAGTGCCAGCACTATTCAAACCAATATAAAACTGTTTCCCATAAAGTGGAAACAATAGGAGAAAAGGTTTAAGAATAAGTAAGAGGGATCCAAATGTATAGAAAATTCCTTGAATTTTGCATCAAATATTTACCACACTTGACACACTCTAGAGCCATATACAGAGAAATTAGCTCTTGGTTTGCCAAAAATGCACATTTTACACACAAATGTGCACATACAAAGTTCATGAACACACACACACACACACANACACACACACACACACACACACACACACACACCAGCAATTCTGTGTATTATACAACAAGCATCACAATAATTTCTCAGGAAAATGAAGGGCAGCTTTCCCTTTGGATTTTTTAATGTAAATCATTGTTGATCACTGACATATTTGCTTTAAGTTCTTTGGCCATAGTTGTGAGAAGTTTGAAGATTTTGAAGATGATATTCAGATGAACAATTCTAGAAGAAATTCATAGTTTTAATATTAATATATGAAAAAGGTTCTGGGTTTTAATATCTTCTGCATGTTTTGTGATCTGGCTTTTCAGGGCTCCTTGGGGCTTTTAGAAACATTTGCTGTCAGAACTGCCATTTAAAGCACCTCTTGGGAATTTCACAAACATGAGAAATTGGCAGAGACAAATAGCTCTCTATTCCTGAAGTTATTTCTTTAATTTAAACAATTTTAACATATACATCTTGTCATAAAACAAATTCCCAGATGTTACATTATTTAGACTTGAATGAGGTAACTTGAGTGTTTATAGAATTTTCAAATCAGGAAAACTCTTCTTGGAGTAATGTACAATAATTAGATGAGTGTTAAATGCATGATTGACCTTTATAAAAGACTCACCAATAAAATGAGCATGTAGTGTGCAAAAGTGATAAAGTATGAGGCTTAAAATAATAACTGTGTGGTATCCAGGTCCAGCAGTTCACTTACGAAGAGAATTTGGGAATTTATAAATAAAATATTTGCTTATTTTTCTAACTCTTTAGTAAACTTGTGAGTGTGAATGCATGCATATGTGCTTCCAAATAAAGTTAGTCAAAGATGATGTTTTTCCAAAATGTTACAGCAATAAAGGGAAGAGCACTATTTTTATGAAATATTCCCCATTGTTTTATGATCCCTACCAATAGTCTAAGTTTTGTGCTCTGAATGAAAAGGAGACTGACAGGATATAGTAATGTAACAAACCATGAGTCAAGATTTTAATAAGAGCAAGTAAGTAAGCAAGAATTCATTCTTTAGGAAAAGAGCAGGCTGACTAGCAAAATCTGTAACCTTAGAAGCCATGAGGCTTGTATTTTTCTTGCCCTATAATACTCCTCTCCTTTGTGCCTCTTCCAGGGTCAACACTTTAAGGAAGAGGGGAAGCTTTCCCAACGATTCTGTTTTACTTTCAGTTCACTCTAAGAAGATATAGACGTTGTAAGAATATGTTTAAATGTTTAAGTACCCCTAAAATTGCAGTACTAGAGTGATCAATTAGCAGTCCACTGCCTTTTCTATTCCAGAGGATATGAATTTGATTCCCTGCACCTTTCTGCAGAAAGATGCAGCTTAAGATGATCAGGCATGCTTTTGTGGTTTCTGTGGGACCATGCACTCACAAACTGTTATCTCACCCCTTATACAAACACTTAAAGATATTTTTTTATTCACCATGTATCTGTGGTTGACATGGAACTAGCTTTTCAGGCAAGACTGGATTGAATTATCTGGAATCTGACTGTCTCTGTCTCCTAAGTGCTGGAATGAAAATCTTGTGACACCAACCCATTTACTTAAACATAAATCTTTTAAAACTTTAAGTTGAAAACTTTAAAAGAAGGAAAGGTAGCAATATCCTGCAAATGATTCTCTTTCAGATGAGGAATTACAGAAGTTACTTTGATGTGACCCAGATAGCATTACAGTTACAACCCATTGTTCTTGGTATTTTGAAGTTCCTAACCTAATTAACCTTGTGTTAGCCACTACTACTATCTTTACAGCTTGAATTTCATCTGACTGCCACTGCTATATTTACATGCTATGTCAGGGCCTGGTTAGCCTATTCTAGATCTACCTTCTTGCATAATACAACTACAGCAGGAAGAATGACTAAGTTATACATAAGTTATACAAGTATGTCAACCAAGATTTAGTTTGTCTCTTTTTGAATTTGATACATACTTTATGCAGAAATGAGTCACATATAATCAGATGTTCAAGATTGATTTTCAAATATTATAATCAACAATTCTATGCTTGCCTGTGATGAAACAATATAAAACCATATCCATTTTTCAGTGGCTACCATGGATTTCCTATCTGTCAGCTGTTTAAAGATGCCATTTTGACTACTTTAGATTGTTTAAATTCGATTCTAAAGAGCTGTGGGCATCTTCTTAGGAGTTGGAGGAACCATATTCTATCAAATCACAGCTTCGTTATTGGAGCCAGAGTCTTCTTCAAGGAGGGGCATTACAGAGAACTATAACATCAGTCTAGAGTAGAATGTTAGTCAACCAAATGGCCTTGGTAAAATAGCAAACATTTTGTTTTGTTTTTATTATTGTTACTAATAATTTTTTTTATAAACATCACAAATGCTGCACATATTTCTGTCCCACACTGCAGAGTTCTTCTCACATGCCCCCTCCCCTTTGTTTCTAAGAGGGTAATTACCCCAGGAATACCCCCTTCCTGGGGCATCAATTCTCTATAGGAATAGGCACAGCCTCTCCCACTGAAGCCAGACAAGGCAGAGTTCTGCTACAAATGTGTCAGGTGTCTCCGACTAGCCAGTGTATATTCTTTGGTTGTTGGCTTAGTCTCTCTGAGTTCCCATGGATACAGGATAGTTGAAACTGTTGGTCTTATTATGGGGTTGCTATCCCCTTCTGGTCCTCCAATTCTTCCCCTATTTCCTCCACATGGGTCCTTGACTCATTTCAATGGTTGACTGTAAGTACCTGCATCTGCCTCAGTCAGTTACTGGTAAAACCTCTCAGAGCATGGACATATTAGGCTCCTTTCTTCAAGGAAAGCATAGCATCAGTAATAGTGTCAGACCGGGCAATAGTGGCGCACTCCTTTAATCCCAGCACTTGGGAGGCAGAGGCAGGTGGATTTCTGAGTTTGAGGCCAGCCTGGTCTACAGAGTGAGTTCCAGGACAGCCAGGTCTATACAGAGAAACCCTGTCTCAAAAAACAAAAAACAAACAAACAAACAAACAAACAAACAAAAAAGTAATAGTGTCAGTATTTGTTGTCCACCCGTGGGATGGATCTCAAGTTGGACCTGTCACTAGTTAGCTATTCCTTCAGTATATGTCTCATTTTTGTCTCTGCATTTCTTTCAGGCAGAAACACTTTTGGGTAGAAAATCTTGAAGGTATGTTAGTGCTCCCATGCCTCCTCTGGGAGCCCTGTCTAACCACTGGAAGTGGTCTCATCAGGCTCCATAGCCCCACTGTTGGGCATTTCAGCTAAGGTTTCCCACATTTAGTCCTGTGATGTGGAAACTTAAAGTTTCTGTGGAAATTCAGTTGCGTTTGATGGTGTTTTGCTGGGGCAAACACATGAAGGAACCTTTCTTTGAAGTCAACACAGGTGAAAGACTGAGACAGACTCAAGAATGAATATTTTGCTGAAGCAAACATAAGAAAAAGGATGTTCTGCTGAAGCAAACACATGAAAGAACACATGATGAAAGATTCATTGCTAAAAACAAAAATGTATTGGTCTGCATTACCCTGTTCCACATTACATTGGTCTGCATTACATTGAGCTCCATTTGTCAGGACTCCATAGACAGAAACAAAACACACACACACACACACACACACACACACACACACACACACACACACACAATCGTCTGGTGATATGCTGCAGTTTCTTGATGCTTCCTGATTGGCAGAGTGATGCCAACTGAGACAGATTCATGTGCTGAGTCAATATAAGTGGTAAGGCAAGACTGTAGAGGACGTGTGATGTTTGGAGGGAGTATAAAAAGGACTCAACAGATAGTGATAGAGGCTGAGTTAGTCTTTCTTATAGATCTAGCTATGTAGTGCTTATTGGTCTCAACTCTTAGCTGTTCTTTGATTTGCGGAGAAGAGGCACAGCCAAGAACTTGTCCTGGAATCCCTCCTGGTCCCTCCTGCTGACTAGTGTGGAGGCTAAGGCATAGCTGTCTCTGCTAGGTAGTAACAGTGCTGTTAATTCCTGTTTGCTATCCAGACTCTCCCAAACTGGACTGCTTACATATCTGTGAAATCTTTGCAGGTGAATCAAGCAGCTGACCTTTGATCTGAACTGCCAATTTCCAGATAACAGAGATGGAAGTTGCTCCAAAGAACCATTTCTAAACAGATTCACTTCTGCCATATACTTTCTTTTTCACTACCTCTGATGGATGGTGGGCTAAAAGGCAGATTAATGTATTTAAGAACCATCACTAAAAGTAGACTTTGAAAAAGCTAAGATACAGTCCTGGGTGCCTCCCCAATTCCAGGTCTCGGGGACTTTCCAGAGGTTTTGCTCACCATCCACCCCCAGAGGTTTGATATTTCCATTCATTCTCTTGGCTCTCTGAGCTTCCATCTTATCTCCCTCAATACTTTATCCTGTCCCCCTTTCTCCTTCCCCTTCCCTCTCTCACCCAGATCCTTCCTTCCTCTGACTCCCATAATTATTTTGTTCTCCATTCTTAGTGGGATTGAAACATTCTCATTTCTGTTTTCTTTTTACGTGAAGAATAAGTAAGACCAAGAGTAACCTGTACAGCTCATCTGGGAGAAAGGGGAGAAATCAGAAGATAGAGCACAGAAGGTTTTCTCTGAGGTCCACTTATTTTCCAGTTGAAGCAGTCTGTTTGCTCACACTATGATGGAACAATAACCAGATATTTCAAAACTGGAGAGAGAGTCAACAAAATTAATGACATACTTTTACATATTTTCTTTCCATTGATCCTCTGGTACAAGGCTAAGATAATCACTTAAGAGGCAAAGGGGAATTTGGACACTGTGTATCTGGCATTGTCATAGATTACAAAAAAAAAAAAAGTTTATCTAAAGCTTTGTGAGAAAGAGTTAAATATATGAAGTTAAGTAAATTTGTAAAAAACCAATACAAAAATTGATCAGGAGACTCCAGTCTTCTAGTATGGGTCTTCCTCTAGTTAAAAAAAAAAAGTAGAGGAATTTTACTCTAGCAACATGGCTATTCTGATCACATCCAAAGACCATCTAGATCTGTGTGATCCAGCTGGAATGCAGACATATCCTTAGTAGGTACCTGTTATCTCTTTAGCCGGAATCTTTTAGTAAACATATTTTTATCACATGGCATCTAATTGAGGACCAGACAGAGTTATTAATCAAAGAAAAATTTGACAGAATGAGTCAAAGATAAGATATGCCCAACATTAGGAGAAAAGCTATTTAAGAACTTATAGGGAGAGTGAAGGCAATTCAGTTACTTTGGAAAGTCTTTTGAGTGTCAGTACTGTGAGTGCCTTGCAGATGAGTTAAGTTTCTCCATGAGTCTGTGAAGTTCAGTGAAGGTTACCAGAGGCAATTGAAGTCAGAGAATAAAAAGAAGCCATAAGATTAGAACAGGTTGCCAGTGTTATTTTGAAGCCAAGCAGAGCAATTCAATGAGAAGCTAAGAGAAGTCAAATTGAATCAGTCAGCTTGGAGAGGACTTTGAGCCAAAACAGCTGTGTTTAAATAACCAGCCAGAGTGCAAAGAGAACTAGAGAGGGTGAATTTATTCATCAGTAAGTCTCTGAGGCTGAAATATTCTAGGCCTAGTTTAATAGACAGCGATTAGAATGTGAATCCTTCAAAATTTAATCTTACAAAACAACAACAACAACAACAACAACAACAACAAATGTATGGAAGCCAGATAGTTCCATAGAAATGTTTTGGGTACAGCTCTTATCTCATCCCCTCATCTGAGGAAGTAAAAGCAACAGTTACATTTATAATTAGCATGAATATAAGCTTCTTCAGTTATTGTGATCTTCCTTTAAAGATATTGTAAAAGGAAACCCAGTAAAGTTAGATTAATTACTTAGGGGCAAATACAAGTCAGCAAGAAAGATCAAGTCTGTATCCTTCTTCCAGTAACTATACAGTTCCTTCAAGAGAAATGAAAAATTTGAAGGACATAAAGTACGTACAATTTGACAGGATAGTTTGCTAAAGCAGACATGTGAAAGAATGTTTTCCTGAAGCAGACATAGGTGAAAAGGATGTTTTTCTCTAGCAAACTTGGGAATGAATGCATGCTGCTCAGAAGGAATATAATTATGACCCCACAGACAGAGGGATCTGGAACATTTGTTTACTTTGCTCCATCTCACTTTTCTTCACTAAAAACACACATGTATTATTTTCTCCTACATTGTGTTGCTCACCTCCGTTTGTGGTAATGCCATAAACTCATCAAAAAACTTCTCATGAGATTCCTGAGGCTTCTTGCTGCTTCCATGGCCTTGAATTTTTTTTCTGGATGGAACTGGCCTTGATAATTCCATGAGTAGTGACTGCCATGTGTACTGTACTTCAGCTGCTGGTTCATGTGTGATGTCTGCCAAAAGGATTGGACTGCAGCTAGTAATTCATATTTAGTGTTTGCTACTGTTCTAAACTGCTGATATCCTGACAATGAAGATTAGACTTGCCATCCAAGAACTATTTCTAAACAGGTCTACTTCCTCCATCTCCTAATAACTTTTCTTTTCCACTACCTCTGATAGATGGTAGGCTAGAGGGGAGGTTGAATGCTTTCTAAAGAAGGTTGAGAAAATTAATGCCTGCAGTGACCCTTGTGAGAACTCCTGGTAATGGAGGATAGAGAGTTTGATCCAAGTCATTGGACAGGGTCACACTCAGTGGAATTGTTGGCCAAGGGGGTCATATAGAGATCCATAAGCAAACTAGGCTAATATTTACAGCCTCTCTCTGAAAACTGGCAATGGGGGTGGAGGGACCATTGCCTAGACAAAATATGTACAGATTATTTAACCACTGGACCTAGAGAGATGCTGCATAGAACCATCACTCTTATATTCTAGTCTTTTGCTGAAGGATGACACTCTGCAGGTTACTAAAAGGGAAACCTGCACAGGAATCCAGCCACAAAATGTTGGATCTACAATTTGCCCTGCTTCCAAGGTGACCCGGGACAGTGATGACACACAACCCATGTGAGTGGTCAATCAATGACTGGTTTAACTTCAGGTCCATGCCAAGAAAGGGAGCCCATGCCTGACACTGCTTGGATAGCCAGGAACTGGAGAGAGGATAGCCCAGACATCTAGGATAGAAGAAAACATGACTGGCCAAAACAAAACAAAATAAAATAAAAAAAACAATGAAATGATTCCTAATAATCTTCTGCTAGAGTCGTAGATCTGTGCCTTGTTCAGTTTCATGAGAGAGGCTTCCTACAGTAGCAGATGAGAATAGATACAGAAATCCATAGCTACACAATACTTACAGAGAAAATCTAAATTGGAAGCCTCCAACATATTCCTCCCCTCAGATCTCCAGAAGCCCCATGGAAGTGGTACAGGAAATGTTATGGAATTCAGAGAGGATGGAGGACAGTAAGAGAACATCACCCATTGAACCACTGAAACAACTAAGCAGGGCTCACATGGGTTCAGAGAGATCGAAACAGCAAACAGTGGGATCAGATATATCTATGCCTTTTTCTTTTTTTTTGGGGGGGGGAGCTGCTCTCGGAATTTTTCTCCTCTTAATTTGCCTTGTACAGCCTTGATATGAGGGGTTTTGCCTTGTATTGCTGTATCTTGCTTTGTACTGTTTGACTGTCATCTTTTGGGGTCCTGGATTGATACAGAGGGGGAATACATCTGGGAGAGAGAAAAAGGGGGAAGGTTGCTCAGAGAAGCAGAAGGAGGGAAACCTGTAGTCAGGATGTATTGAATAAGATAAGAATATATTTTCAAAAATAAAAGAAAGTTAGTTTTGTATTATAAATTTTTTAGGACATCCTGTAGCCTCAAGACAAAGTTTTCATAGTAGCATGAGAATGTTACAGTTGTTGTGCATATATTGCACATAAGTGAAACAGTGAATGTGTGAGCTGTGAGATTTCAAGAAATTTCAACTTTTCTTATTAAGTACCTGCATATAAATTATTTAAATTAAAGACAAAGTGTTTTCTATGTTGTTTTATTGTAGCACTAAGTTTTTATACTTCTCAAAGATATCATCAATTAAGGTTCAACAACTAGTCCTTTCATTCTGAATGGATTATTTTCAAAATCTAGTAACTTCATTACTTTTTCTTTAAATATATATATATATATATATATATATATATATATATATATTAAATTAAGCCTTTCATTTCATTAAAAAAACAGAGAAAATTATTTACCAGATGCCATTCACTAAGTACAATAACTAATTGAAAAATTAAAAACAGTTTTGAGCTGAATGACAGGACAAGGTAGAAATTAATTCCTATGAAAATATTCACATGTGCACATATTCTCCTCACAATGATTTTACAATCTATAAAATTATCCACTATTTAATGAAGAAAAATATTTAATGATGTGTCATCTTTGTCTTTCTGTAGATCAATCTGGCTGGATACTCATGCTTTATAGGACTTACTAATAAGAAAATTGGTTATTATCTTCATTATATACCATATTTAATCATTATCAACTGATTGAAGAATTTGAGATGTGTAACTCAAATAATCAGTTTTAATTCTCTCCTCCCCCCCTCTGGCGGCCAGTGGAGAATGAAGGAAATTAGTGTGTTCTTTTTTATATATATATACTTTTTATTTATTTTTATTATTATTATTATTTTCTTTATTTACATTTCAAATGCTATACCAAAAGTTCCCTATACCCCCCTGCCCCTGTACCTCTACCCACCCACTCCCACTACTTGGCCCAGGCCTTCCCTTGTGCTGGGTCATATAAAGTTTGCAAGACCAAGGGGCCTCTCTTCCTAGTGATGGCCGATTAGGCCATCTTCTGCTACATATGCAGCTAGAGACACAAGCTCAGGGGGTACTGGTTAGTTCATATTGTTGTTCCACCTACAGGG
>NC_034613.1:102890244-102903436 GCF_900095145.1 Mus pahari | reverse complement strand
TGAGGCACCACCGGACTGATTTCCAGAGTGGTTGTACAAGCTTGCAATCCCATCAGTAATGGAGGAGTGTTCCTCTTTCTCCACAATCTCGCCAGCATCTGCTGTCACCCGAATTTTTAATCTTAGCCATTCTGACTGGTGTGAGATGGAATCTCAGGGTTGTTTTGATTTGCATTTCCCTGATGACTAAGGATGTTGAACCCTTTTTCAGGTGTTTCTCAGCCATTCAGTATTCCTCAGTTGAGAATTCTTTGTTTAGCTCTGTGCCACATTTTTTAATGGGGTTATTTGAATTTCTGGAGTCCAGTTTCTTGAGCTCTTTGTATATATTGGATATAAGTCCTCTATCAGATTTAGGATTGGTAGAAATCCTTTCCCACTCTGCAGGTGGCCTTTTTGTCTTGTTGACAGTGTCTTTTGCCTTACAGAAGCTTTGTGATTTTATGAGGTCACATTTGTCAATTCACCACAGACCAGTTCCTCAGTTTTAATTCTTGATTTAATTCAAAGGGCCAGGTTTGAGCTCCAGGTCTGCACTGGAAAAGAATTACTAATTACTTCTATGTTCTTTATTTAGTCTCAATATAAATCCCCTGTCAGATATATATGACTTGCAACAATTTTCTCCTTGTTTTTTATTACTTTTTATTAAAACTCATGTTTCCTTTAGTTTTAGTTTAGTTATTCCTAACATTCTGTCTGTAACCATCATATTTTATTAGATCTAGAAGATGTTTCAGGTATAAGATATGGTTCAAGATATTAAAACGGGGATTGGAGACCTAGATAAAAGGCTAAGAGTTCAGAGGACCTGAGTATGGTTCCCAATCCCCATGCTCAGTGAATCACACATGTCTATAACTCAATCTCCAAAGAATCTGGTGTCCTTTTCTGACCTCTGTATTCATTGCAGTCCTGGATGCATACCTGAAAGCAGACACACAAATATTCACAAAAATACAGATATAATCTTTGGGGATGAAAGGATTTCATTGTAGTTAAGATCACAAATGTTTCAGAGACCTGAATTTGATTATCAGTACCTACTCATCAGTTCACAATTATTGTCATTAGATTTCTAGGGGATCTACTGTCCTCTTTTGGCCTCCTTTACCAAAAGGCATGCATGTAGTACACAGAAATACATGTAGGCTAGCCTCTTATACACATTTTAAAAAATGTAAATGAAAAAATATTTTAAAAAATATACTGAGATATTGATATGTAGTAATCATGTGACTACATAAATTCTTGTATTTTATGTTATTTCCCTATTCCCATCTATGTAATTCTAGTACTCTATAGAATACTTATCACCATATATTATTTTCCCTGTTTCAAGTTGCTACCAGGTATGTTACCTTAATGGTCATGAGATAGAGTTCACAAACCATTATTATACTAGAACTTTTTATATCAACTATTCAATGTGAAAATGTTTGTAAAACAAAATAATAAATCAGCTTAAATATAATCTTTTACAAGTCTATTACCTTAGAACTAGTCAGAAACTATTCATAGGCAGTCTTTAAGTACTCAATAGTTAAGTGTGGTAGAAGGTAAATATGACAGAGCCAGTAAGGAAATAGAGAGATTCAATTATAAAATTAGTATCTTTGCAAGTGTATAATTGAGGTTTACCTACAGAAGTTATTATGTTTGTTTATGTGATTTTTCAAAAATGTATAATAACATGCCAATATGAGCACATTCCTTTATTGCTTTCATGGATTTTAGAATAACTCATCTAGGCACAAAATCTAGAAATCTAAGCTTTATAGGTGTATCAGAAAATACGTATTTTCACCCTGCATTTTACTGTTTGAATACCTAATTCATAGAATGTTATTATGTTTTTCTTTAAACTAAAGAGCAAAACAATAATTTATGAATGGATATATAGGTCCATAAGTTATAAAATGCTAATATAATGTATTTAATATTGATTGTTAAAATACTAAATTTCTTTTAATAGACAATGGAAGCAGTACTGTTATTTACCATCTATATTGCTGGACTACAATCTCCATAACCTCTTCAAGGTGTTTATATATTATTTGTTTATATATATATATATATATATATATATATATATATATAAAACCACACTGTATGATTGCTCAGTGGCTAAAGGACTTATTGCACAATCATGACAACATGAACTCAGATACTTAATATCCAAATAAATCTATGTATTGTAGCAAGGTAGCATTACAGCTCCAGATTACCTATAGTGATATGGGAGCCAAAGAGAAGAGAACATTATAGAAAAGTGATTTTAGATAATGAAGTCTGGTTTCAACTAAGCAGGAGTCCATGCTCTACAGCAAAGAGTGGTTTTCCCAGATACTTTATAACCATAGATACTTATCAATAGTATCAATGACTTAAATCACTCTGCCTTAAGAAATATAGCTTATTGTTAGTGGAATACTCATAAAAGTACAATTATTGTGATATATGTTCATATTCTCTTGAAAGCTTTTGTGTTATTTACTTTTGGAACAATGAAGTACCTTGTCCTTTAATATAACTCAGTGTAGATGACCATGTTCTTTGCAATTCTTTGTAGTTGAATTAAATACAATATACAGTAAACATAATCTAAACCTCAAAAAAATATATTAGAGGTTTGATCAAACTGCCATGTCTCAAATATTAATACAAATTCATGAACTTTTAACATAAATAATCATAAACTCCCTAGCACTGCAGAACTAGTATAAAGACTAGAACAACAAGAACAAGTAGATGCATTTACATTTTTTAAAAATTAGGACCATTATTCTTATCTATCTTAGTACAAAAATTACTTATTTATATGACGACTACAACTTTAGTAAAGTTTCTTCCAAATAACTGCCAAATAGAACATGTTTATTCGAGATTCAGCCTGTGAGTTTCATTACAGTTTCAGTAGAACTGTGGAAATAACAAGCTTTGTGACATGGAAAATTGGTATATTATTTGAACTTTTGAAATTTGCCCTTTCATGCATCAGTTTAAATATTTGTATGCAGGCAGAATATTCAATTAAATGTTGGTCATATTAGTTAGGTTGAATGAATACCGACACAAATACTAAAAACTACAAATTGTCTTGAGAGTTTCATTATTATCATACCTTGATTTTATAATAATTTATAATAATTTTGTAATTAAGAAATTTTCTGTATTACTCAGGATGGGAGCTTACATCTCAATTTTTCACTGTACAAATAGTAATGGTTTTGGACATGCTTTAAATGAATGACAGGAAATTGGGTGATGAGCCAAATCAGGTAAAGTTCACTAGCATGAGATAAATAAAATCCATATAATAAGTTCAATTTATCGAGTTTATGTCCACTGAAAATCATAATATGTCTCTCTTCAATACTCAGTATTTTAAAGCTAAAGAAGATTAAAATGCAAAAGGATGTTGAATTCGTTTTATCTATTTGTCTAAAGCAAGGCATGTACTCTACTAAAGACATCTTTTATCAGCTCAAGGCTTAGGATTTGCAAAGTGGTCTGATTCGATGAAAACCATCCTATGTATTGGAATTTCACAACTGTGTCTTCTCAGTTATTCTCTAGTTTGACTGCTGTTGTATCATTTAATTCCTTTTTTCTAAAAATCATGAAAATATCTTTCTCAGCTCAAATTTTTGCCCTTCCTCCTTATGAAAATCTGTAAGTATATGGAAAATTTACCTGTGTTATTTCTTGCTAATTAGTACTTACATTTAATTTAATCAAAGATCTGGCCAAAGGGATGGTTTAAAAGCTAAGATAAAGGACAATGCAATTCCATCTCAATCAAAGGCCTAAGAACTAGGAAGCAATGATTTGTAGCCATCAGTCTGCTCCTTCCCCTGTATAGTAATCCACTGAAATGTAGATAGTATCTCAGTACTGGTATACTTGTCTAGTATTTAATGCATGTACCTTTAGCTAGTCACAGTCATAATTCATCCTATGTTGTACAATTCGATGTAGTCAAATTACTTCCTGACCTTAACTTGACTCAATGCTACTGGATAGTTGAAATGTACAGGGAATTCTATACTCGCCTATTTATTTCTCTTTGTCACCTACTCAGCTACATTTTACATTCTACATTCAAATACACTCACATTAAAATTTGTTCACTTATTCTAGATTAATTTTTATCTTTGCTAGAGAAGCTGAAAAATCACTTTTTTATTAGAATACTTAAAAAATAAAACTTGGAGACTTAAATGATGATGTCTTCATTGCTGATTTATGCTCCTAATACTAGAAGATGAGTAGGTAAAGGAATATGATGAAAGTTGTTTGACACTATCTAGTATTTATTGTTACCATATGATGAGCAAAAGAAAGATTATATATGGAAATTAAGGAAAATAATATTATCTAATCTTGCTCCAAATTACCATACTTTCAGATTTTTATTAATATAAAGGATTTTATTTATTCTAAATTAATTACATTTTTCCATAATAGCCATTTATCTCAACTATCCAAAAAATGATTTGTCATTCATACACATCTATCAACATGTCAGTTTTTTCATACAGTTTTCCATTCCAGATTATAGAGAATATTGATTCATTATGTGAGTGGTTGGCATTGGTCTCCAAAATGTAGTTCTGTCTTGTCTTATGCAGTCACAATAAAATTATAATTAAGTAAAATAAAAATAAAATACAGGCGAACACAAATAAACAGGTAAAAGCCCTTAAAGAGGAAACACACACACACACACACACACACACACACACACACACACACAAACAAAAACAACAACAAAAAAAACAACAAAAAAAACCCTTAAAGAATTACAAGAAAAAGCAACCAAACAGGTGAAAGAATTGAACAAAACCAATCAGGATATAAAGATAGAAATAGAAACAATAAAGAAATTACAAAGGGAAACATCCCTGGAGATAGAAAACCTAGGAAAGAGGTCAGGAGTCATAGATGCAAGCATCCCAACAGAATACAGGAGATAGAAGAGAGAATCTCAGGTGCAGAAGACACCATAGAAAACATTGACACAACAGTAAAAGAAAGGGATAAATGCAAAAATCTTCTAACCCAAAATATTCAGGAATTCCAGGACATAGCAAGAAGGTCAAACTTAAGGATAATATAGAAGAAAGCTAAGATTTCCAACTTAAAAGGCCAGTAAATATCTTCAATGACATTATAGAAGAAAACTCCCTAACCTGAAAAAAGAGGTTACAAGAACATACAAGAAGCCTACAGAACTACAAATAGCCTAGACCAGAAAAGAAAGTCCTTCCATCACATAATAACCAAACACAAAATAAAGACTATTAAAATCAGTAAGGGAAAAAGGTCAAGTTACATTTAAAGGCAGACTTATCAGAATTAATCCAGACTACTCACCAGGGACTATAAAAACCACAATATCCTGGGAAGATTTCATACAGATCCTAAGAGAACACAACTGCTAGCCTAGGAAAAACTCTCAATTAACATAGACAAAAAATAACTTACATACTATCTTTCCACAAATCCAGCCCTACAAATGATAATAGATGGAAAACTCAAATGCATTGGCAGAAACGACACCCTAGAAAAACCAAGAAAGTAATCTTTTAAGAAACCAGAAAGAAGATAGCAATACAAACATAATTTCATATCTAACAACAAAAATAACAGGAAGCAACAATCACTTTTCCTTAATTCTCTTAACATCAGTGGACTCAATTTCCCAACAAAAGGACATAGACTACCAGGACCCAGCATGTTGTTGCATACAGGAAATGCAGCTCAGTGAAAATGACAGGCAATATCTCAGAGTAAAAGGCTAGAAAAAAAAAATCCCAAGTAAATGGTCCCCCAAAAGAAGCTGGGGTAGACATTCAAATGTCAAACAAAATTAACTTTCAACCAAATTTTCTTTAAAAAGATAAGGAAGGAAACTTCATACTTGTAAAAGGAAAAACCTACCAAGATGAACTCAATTCTGAACATCTATGTTCCAAATGAAAAGGCATCCAAATTCATAAAAGAAATTTACAAAAGCTCAAAGCAAATATTTCACCTCACATAGTAATAGTGGATGACTTCAACAACCCACTCTCACAAATAGGCAGATCATGGGAGCAGAAAATAAATAGAAACACAGTGAAACTAACAGAAATTATGCACCACATGCATTTAACAAATATCTATAGAACATTAAATCCTAAATCAAAAGATTATAGCTTATTCTCAACACCTCTTGGTATCTTCTTCAAAATTGAACAAATAATCATAACAAAACAGGCCTCAACAGATAAAAGAAGATAGAAATTATCCCATGAATCCTATCAGATCAACACGGACTAAGGCTAGTCTTTAATGACAACAAAAACAATGAAAACCTACATACACATGGAAGCAGAACACCACCCTACTTAATGACAACTTGGTCAAGGAAGAAATGAGAAAGAAATTAAAGACATTTTTGAATTTAATGAAAATAAAGGCACAACATAACAAAATTTATGGGACACAATGACAGATCTCCATTTTAATGAGGTACCTAAAGGGCTTAAGGCTTAGCCAGTTAACTCCCCTTCCCAGTCACTCTTCCCTGCAAAGGTATTGAACCTCAGGCATGCCCTGAGAAAGTGGGGTATGGTTTTACTTGTTTCCACTCTCAGCCATGACAATAAATGCCTTATAACCATGGACTGTCTCTTTTCATTGGGATCCACCGTGAGGAGCAATGGAGCAGTTATTCCCTTAAAGAGCCATTCTAATCTCACTCATGTGGATACTCAAATCTCCCAGCCACCACCTCCACCAATCCAGGCTGCCCGCCCAACAAGCCAGACTCTCTCCTCCCTGCCATGACCTAGCCAGACCTCTCCCCTTTTCTCTCCTTCAGCCCTGGGCTACATCTAGCCTGGAGGCCTCCACTCTGTTCTCAGCTCTTCTGTGGCCTCCAGCTGCACCTTGGGTTCCCAAGAGCCTGAGAACCAGATGGTCCTGGCCTCCTTGCAGGCCTCGGATTCGTGGGCCAGCTCCAGCAGTCCCCAGGACCTCAGACTGTGATCCCCCACTCTGGAGTGGGGTCCCTGCATCCAGCCTCCCGAATAACTCAAGGCCTGAGTGGACACTGGAAACCACAAATCCACATACACATACTTCAATATGTTTACATAGCAGCCTTATGTATAATAGCCAGAAGCTGGAAAGAACCCAGATGTCCTTCAACAGAGGAATGGATACAGAAAATGTGTTACATTTACACAATGGNGTNCTAGTCAGCTATTAAAAACAATGATTTCATGAAATTCTTAGGTAAATGGATGGAACTAGAAAATATCATCCTTAGTTAGGTACACAATCACAGAAGAACATGTATGGTATGCACTCACTGATAAGTGGATATTAGCCCAAAATCCCAGAATACCCTATGTACAATTCTCAGACTGCATGAAGCTCAAGAGGAAGGAATACCAAAATGTGGATTCTTCAGTCTGCCTTTAAAGGGGGTAACAAAATACACATGGGAGGAAATACTGAAACAAAGTGTGGATCAGAGAATGAAGGAAAGGCAATCCAGAGACTGTCCCACCTGGGGTTCCATCCCATATACAGTCACCAAACTTAGACTGCATTGCAAATGCCAAAAAGTGCTTGCTGACAGGAGTATAACTTTCTCCTGAGAGGCTTTGTCAGAGCCTGAGAAATACAGGGGCAGATGCTTGCATGCAACCATTGGACCAAGCATGAGGTCTCCAATAGAGGAGTTAGAGAAAGGACCAAAGAAGCTGAAGAGGTTTGCAACCCCATATGAAGAACAACAATACCTATCAACCAGACACACATGCCTCAGAAATCTCAGAGACTAAACAACCAACAGAAGACTACACATGATGTGACCCATGGCTCCAGCCACATATGTAGCAGAGGATGGTCTTGTCAGGCATCAATCAGAAGAGAGGCCCTTGATCCTGTGAACACTACATGCCCCAGTAGAGGGGAAGGGCAGGGCGGGGAGGCAGGAGTAGGCGGGTGGGTAGGGGAGTGCCCACATAGAAGCAGGGTAAATGGGGATGGAATAGGTGTTTTCCAGGGGGAAAATTGAGAAAGGGGGTATCATTTTAAATGTAAATACAGAAAATATCCAATAAAAGAATAGAAAAAATAAGAAATTATTTTCAACAAATGGTGCTGGACTAACTGGCAGTCTGTATGTAGAAAAATGAAAATGGATCCATATTTGTTTCCTTGCACCAAACCAAATGTCTTGTCTCCAGATCAAATGGATCAAGGACTTCATCTTAAAACCAGATTCACTGAATGTAATAAAAGAGAAAATAGGAAAAAGGCTCAAATTCATTGGCACAGAGGAATATTTCCTAAACAGAACACCATTTCTTAATTGTTGGTCTTAGTGCTTGTACTAAGAGTCTTTAGTTCATGAAGTTATCTCCTTGTGTCAATGCATTCAAGGTTATTCTCTACTTTCTCTTTTCTGAGCTTTAGTGTATCTGGTTTTATTTTGAGGTCTTTGACCCACTTGTACTTGACTTTTATGCAGGGTGATAAGTTTTCATCTACCAGAGAACTCATACAGCTGGCAACCATTTTCAGTAGAGTGGCTAGAAAAATAAATTTATCTCAAAAATGTCAGTAGCCATCCTTTATATAAATGATAAATATAAATCCCTTTATGTAACTCAAACCAATCAAGTGAAAGACCTCTATGACAAGAACTTCAAGTCTTTGAAGAAATTGTGGGCCTGTGTACTGGAGGCTTTCCATGGAGATCTCTGGCCCAGCTCGTGCAAGGGTTCAGGAAAAGAGGAAAGAGTACAAGCAGGAAGTGGGAGTCAATTCTGCTGCTTCTGCTGCTGCAGTTGGCTCCACCTCTGTCTCCATGGTGTAGTGTCATCTCAGTTGCTCCATGTCACCCTACTCTGAGTTAGGCCAGGCTGGGCTGATGAGAGGCCAACTAACCAGGTTGTATTTCAGAAGAACAGACTTCTTCCCAAGTGTTACAGCTCTTATGACAGAAACTCTCAGATGATGGAGTAGTTCTCATATACCTTTATTCCTCCTGGATAGGATTCTTATATACAGTTTTAGGGTGGGTCATAGTCTGACAACAGGTACTTTTTATTGGCTTGGTCTGAGAGCTTGGGGAAACCTTATTTGCATGTGGGAGGGCTTGGTCCTGCTCCTACATGACTGATGACCACACACCTCCCTACAGGGAGCAGGGGTTGTGGGAAGCTGTAGGTGTGACAGTAGCCAGGGGCTCAAGGGGCATGGCTGAACATCTGCTGTCCAGTGCAGGCAACAGTCTCCTGCTGCGTCTCCTGGGTTTTAAGCCTGAGCTCAACTGGGAACCAGGCTGCCTATCACAACTCACCGCCCTACAAGAAATTGAGGAAGATATCAAGAGATGGAAGAGTCTCCTAGGCTCAAATATTTTTTAAGGTTAACATAGTGAAATATAAAAGACACCTTCATTTGGACAAGGTGGCAGCATACAGAAAGGGAAAAGAATTTTATAAACTCCATATAGATAGAGGTCTAATATCTAAAATATATAAAGAATTAAACAAAACCTAGATTATAAAAATAATTTGCTTAAACAATGATTCAGAAATAAACAGAGAATTGTCAATTTAAGCCAAAAAGCATTTAAACATGTTCAACATGCGTAACCACCAGAGAAATGCAAATCAAAACTACTTTGACTTTCCACCCTATACATTTTAGAATGGCTAAGGTCAATAACACAAGTAGTAACTCATACTTGTGAGAATGTGAAGCAAGGGGAACACTCATCCATTGCTGGCGGAAAACAAAATTATACAGCTGCTATGGAAATCAGTATGTGAATTAGTCTACCAAAAACCCAACTATACCACTCTTCGGTGTATACCAAAGGTCAATACATCCTATCACAAAGACACTTCATCGAGCAATTGCATTGACTCTCATAATATCCAGAAATTGCAAACAACTATGATGTCTCTCAACATCATAACAGATTTTTTTTAAAAGTGTCGAACATTTACACAAAAGAGTATTACTCAGTCATTTAAAAAGACATCCTGAAATTTGTAGGTAAAAACAACAACAAAAACAAAAAAACAAAAAACAAACAACAACAATAGCAACAACAAAAAGCAAACATGCTGAGAGAGGTAACCCAGACCCAGAAAAATAAAGTATGTATTCACTAATATATCAATTTCAGTAAACTTATAATATGTTACCTAGAAAGGGACTGAGAACATGGATCTTCCTGGGATGGTAAGATAGGATAGTTTTTATGCATGATCTGGAAATAGAGATTGGAAATGGTAGGATCAAGTGAAGAGGAGGAGGGGAGATATGATTGAGAGAGGGAATGAGGTGAGAGACAGCTAGAATTAAGAGAAATTTCAGGGGAAAATTGAAATCTAGTACAGTACAATCTTTCTAAAATATATGAAGTCAATTCAAATTAAGTATCTATGATTAGAGAGACAGAATCTCAACAGACTCTCTCTTGTTAACAAACAAAACTTCTGTTATTGGTATTGGGTTACTTCCAGTGGAATTTTTGCTCATAGGCACCCCATGTAAATTCACAAATAACCCATCATGTTACTAAGACAGTGCTATTCTTCACAAACTTACAACAAATTTAAATTGCTGAAGAAAAGACCCATATAACCAACTGAATATGAAAATGTCAAGCTGGTGCCTACACACAACCTTTACCCCCATCTTCTAGTGTCTTTAGTACAGAAACATACTCCTCAGGCTACCAAAAGAGAAAAATAAATACCAAACCAGCCACAAAATCTTTGATCTACAATATGTCCTAACTGCTAGGATAATGGTGGCACAGATCTTTTGAGAGGAAACAACAACATCCGACTTAATTTAAGGCCTTCCACAATATTAAGTTCATAGCAAACACGAGTATGGTGACATAGATCCATATACTAGACCACCTACGGAACTATGGCAAAACCAAATGCTACTAGCTTAAAAAGAAACAATAAAATGGCTTATAATGATATTCTTCAATACTCATATATTGATGCCTTATTCAGCCATATTTAAGAGACTTCCTTCTACAGCAAATGCAAACAAATACAGTGAAACACAGCCAAACATTCCATAGAAATAGAGACCTTGGAACACAAAACAGTAAATGGGATGTCTGCATAAAATACCACTTCTAAGAGCTCAGCCAACTCAGGCAAGACCAGGCATATAGTTCAAGAACAAGAGGAGATGGAGGAAATCAGGAGTGCATGGCCCTCTAAATCATCTGAGCAAGGCTCATACAATCTCACAGAGGCTGAGACATGAACCACAGGGCCAACATGGGTCTAAACCATGTATTAGCTTTAGTTTACTATTTTATGTGATCCTTGAATATATGAATTAGTGGGACCCTGATTCTTGTGCCTTTCCATGGAACTTTTTTTCTCTTGTTGGTTTGCTTTGACCTACTTCCATGTTATTATTTTTATTTTATCATATTTTATTTTATTGTGTTATATTTTGAATACACAATTAGAAAACTATCCTTTCCTAATGACAGAGACAGAATTGATCTTGATGTGAGAGAAGGTGGGAAGAAACTGGGAGGAGTAGAGAAAGAGAAAACTATAATCATGGTATATTTTATGAGACTATGTATTTAATAAAATGTAGAAAAAACACAAGAGAAACATCTTTGCAAAACTAACAAATGCTTAAATGTTTAGGACTAAAGGAACATAGAAGTCAGTCAAGGCTTTCTAAAACATATTAAAAATATTTGTAGTCTAAAACATGAACCAACTATACTACTTTTAGGAACATTCCTAAAGGAATCTGTATCCTATTACACACAAGCCTGGTCATCCATGTTCATTGTTGCTCCAGTAATAACAAGGAAATGCAAAATGTCAAGTTATTCAGCAATCAATGGATGGATATTGAGAATGCATTTTATTTTTGTAATAACATATAAACACCCAATAAGAAAAATGAAGTACATAGGTAAATGAATGGAACTGTAAATAATCATTCAGAGTTATCTAACCATGACCCAGAAAGAAAAACTCTCATGTACTTTAATTGTAGATGTTAGTTTTAAATTGTTAGGTGTGTATTTCATTTGTAATTTATATAGACCCCAAGAATTTTTTTAAGGAGCCTCCATAAAGGTGGGATTTTAAGAAGGGCAGATAGAATCCAATTGCACATAAACTTAAACAGCCATAACAGAACTGAAGTATTAAATTGGGATGGATTTTGATGTGTAGGGAGGCAGAGCTGAGGAGAGAAAATGTGGAGGAATAACTAATATAAGATTTTTAAGAACCTAATATAGAAACATAAATTGCAGAACTTTCTTTAGGAACCTCCACACTGATTTGCACAGTGGATGTACCAGCTTAGCCTCTCTCAAATATTTAATATGTGTTCCTGTTTCCCCATGTCCATATATAATGAAAGAAGAATGTACCTACTGCACAGCATAGACTGATGAATAAAAAAATTTTATGCTGGGACAGGATTACCTCCTCAGGAGTTGCTTTAAGAAATAAACAGTAATACACTATTGTTTGAGGATAGCACATACTTGAGTCAGAAGATCGAGAAGCAAAGCTAAAACTGACTTGAAATCTCCATCCTTACTGTTTATGATTTATACTTTCAAAAGTTGTTAGGGAAGCTAGTGGAGAAGAAATGTAAATCAATAATCACACACAGATATAGACCCTTCAACATTCATTAATGATTGGCCTGACAAAACATACACATGAGTGAAATAGTAGCATAGACATAGGGATTAACTTACCATATTCTGATTCAATTTATGTCCCTCCTTGGCACCATGACGAGGGTCAAGAACCTGTGGTTAGACATGTCTTATACACTGTGAGAAAACCTATTACTATTATTCCATTAAGTGTAAACAGTAAGAAATTGACACCTAATCATTATTGACTCCTATCATTATTACCCATAGATTAGTATACCTCTCAATCTTCATCATAACAGCTTATTTTTACATTATATCTGATTAAACAGGCAACTACAACTGGTTAAAGTGAAGAATAAGAAACTAAGGAATCCTCAATCCCAAAATAAGATATGTAAATAATAAGTCTTAGTTTCTTTCTTTTCTTTTTTTTATTATTATTTTCTTTATTTAAATTACAAATGCTATCCCAAAAGTTCCCTATACCCCCCC
>NC_034613.1:102881979-102886759 GCF_900095145.1 Mus pahari | reverse complement strand
TGTGTGTGTGTGTGTGTGTGTGTGTGTATGTGTGTGTGGTGTTTGAGATCTTTAAAAGATAGATTTAATTAACTAAGAAAACTTTTATATATAAATTTAAGGAAAACCAATTTATATTTCTAAATTATCCCATAAAATTTTTAGTATTCTGTCTGCTTATTCAATTTTTCTTTTTTTTTTTTTTGTTACATTTATAACTTGCTTCATTTCAGTTACTATAAGGTTTATGTTGATCCATGTTGTCACAAATATCAAGATTATATTCTTTTTTGGGAAAATATGCAATTTTGCTAATACACCACATTTTATTTTTTTTTAATACATGAGGTTTGTAATAGGTGAATGAAATGAAATAAGATTATATCAACTTCCCTATTCCCCCTTTCTAACTCTTTCTGTGTGATTATTTGAATGAGAATGTTACCCATAAGCTTAGATTTTTCTCCTATGAACATTTTTTTAAATATTATTTATTTAATATCTACGAGTACACCGTAGCTGTCCTCAGACACTCCAGAAGAGGGTGCCAAATCCTATTACAGATGGATTTGAGCCACCATGTGGTTGCTGGGATTTGAACTCAGGACCTCTGGAAGAGCAGTCCTTAACCACTGAGCCATCTCTCCAGCCCCCCATATGAACAATCTTTAGAGTTGTCTCTTTAATAGACATTGATCTTATCACTTGTACATTCCAGTCTCCTATTGGGATGGCCTATTAGAATCTATTTTAAGCATGCAGACACTTTCCTGTGCCCAATCCCAAACTCTTCCACATTAAAAACAAATGGTCATTTTGTCACAACATTATCTCACTCCTTGATAGCCACTTCTGTAGCTGTTACATTTCTATTGTGATATAGCACCATGGCTAAGGCACCTTAAAGATTATTTAACTCAGGCTTCCAGGCAGGTAAGAATTCTTCCTGTCTAAGAAGCATGGCAGCAGGGCACATAGACAGCAGCAAGAACAGAAGATGAGAACTCACACATTGAACAATCAGCATAAAGCAGAATTAAAACTTAGAATGGCACATGTTTTTAAATACCAAAGACTGTCCAATCTATGTCCTCTAGCAAGCCCATACCTATATTTATTGAAACAGTGCCAGCAACTGTAGACTATTGAGTTAAAGCTAAATATGTATCATAGGGTGCTATATTAGCAATTCAGGTAGAGACAATTCTTGTGATAGTTTTGTATAGAATGTGGCTTATTTATGACTTAGTCCTAACTATATTCCTAAAGCCAGATTTAAACATAATGGGCTAAATTCTTTGGCAGAAGACATTTAAATATAACCTAATATTGACTATAGTATACATTTATTAGCATTCATTCTTATGTAGGTTTACAATGAGAAAGAGCAAGTAGGACAGCAAAGATATTACAGATGTACAGTTTTAAGAGAAACATAGAAACATTCAATGGTACAGCCAAGGCTTGTGCTGAAAAATATAAGAAAATTAATCAGAGGATCAAAACTGCAGCAAATATGATCAAAGGAGGCCAGGGTCTATATAAGGCTGAAAGTCTATCTTAGAAATGTAGTTCACTTGATGCTAGTTGTCATGCAGTACACAAATAAGGAAAGGGGTCTTGAACCCTTCTTTCTAAATATAAGAATCTCTCTCTTTTTATTTAATTATTTTTCATTAACTTTATCTTCTGATTGCAGCCGCCTCCTGCTTTTGGTCCCACATCACAAAGCCCCTAGTTCCATCCCTTCTCCCCTTTTCTCCTGAGGAAGAGGATGTCCTCCCTAGTTATCACCCCACCCTGGCACATCAAGTCACTGCAGGAATAGGCAGATACTTTCTCACTGAGGGCAAATAAGGTAGCCCAATTAAAGGAATTGGATTGACAGGCAGGCAACAGAATCCTGGACTGCCTCCACAACAGGTGTTGAAGTACCTGAATGAAGACTGAGCTGCACATTTGCTACAGTATGTGGAAGGCAAGGCCTAGGTCCAGCCACTGTATGCTTTTTGGTTGATGGTTCTGATTATGGGAGCCCTCAAGGGTCCAGGTTAGTTGAATCTCTTAGTATTCTGTGGAGTCCCTATCCAATTTGGGTTCTTCAGTCCTTTCCTAAACACTTCCACAAGACTTCCTAAGCATTAATTTTTGGCTGTGTATGTCAGTATCTGTTTCTACCTGCTGCTTGGTGGAGCTCTCCGAGGACAATTATGCTAGGCTTCTCTCTGCAGGTATAACAGAGTATCATTTATAGTGTCAGGGATTAGTTTTTGCCCATGGGATAGCTCTCAAGTCAGTCCAGTTTAGACACTGGATCCACACGAATTCTATTTGTTAGAGCAGGGACTAATTTTATTTAACATGTTAGACTTTTATTTCTTATAAATAACAGAATAAACCAAGTACAACAAAAACAGTTATATATTAATACTGTGTTACAGATATGTGTTTTCATTGGAGATCCACCATTTGAATCTGTAAGACTTGTACAAAATATTTTCCTAAATAAGTGGTTTTTTTTTTAACCAAAGAGCAATTATAAGTGTAGGATATCAAACAAGCAGCTATGATGATACATATCTACCTGTGCATTTTTCAAAACTGAGTACTTCTGGAAAGAAGAACCAAAAGTTAGATTTTAGAGAGAAATGTAAGTAAATAAAAGTCATTTACAGGGAAAATGCACTACTATATAGAAATTCTTAACTATGAAGGAACATTTGTTACAGAAAAAAAAAAAAGGTGCAGTAAAATAGTCCAGGACAACACCTTACTAGGTAGTGTTGGTAGTTGTTAGGTACTGGTGAAAGTTTGGTTCCTTACCAAAAGGCAGATAAAGACATAAACTTGAATCTCTACTTTTCTTCAAATAGTGGTTTTATCTATGTTTTGATCTTGCCTTATCTTCAGATTAAATATCTTTATAGAAAAAAACTAGAATTATACTTTTGGATGAAATTAAAAGTGAGTGACAGTTTTTGTGCCAAATCATCATTTAATTTGGCAGTAAATTGTTGTTAACTTCTATTTTTGTTCCCTAAAAAGAGTTACAACTACTACTGTTGTTTTGTTCAGTGTTACAAGGAAGAATATGTTTACTCATTTTAAGTGTTACCTCTGTGAATTTTTCATAAACATTCCCACAATGATATGGCAAATTATTAAAATAAAATAAATGGAAAAATTTTAAAATATACACTATTAATCTTTTAAAAACGAATTATAGGGGGATACAAATTGGAAAGGAAGAAGTCAAAATATCACTATTTGCAGATTATATGATAGTATATATAAGTGACCCTAAAACTTCCACCAGAGAACTCCTAAACCTGATAAACAGCTTCAGTGCAGTAGCTGGATATAAAATTAACTCAAACAAATCAGTGGCCTTTATATACACAAATGATAAACAGGATGATAAACAAATTAGGGAAAAAACACCCTTTACAATATTCACAAATAATATAAAATACCTTGGTGTGACTCTAACTAAGGAAATGAAATATCTGTAAGATAAGAACAAGTATCTGAAGAAAGAAATCGAAGGAGATCTCAGAAGATGGAAAGGACTCCCATGCTCATAGATTGGCAGAATTAATATGGCAAAAATGGCTATCCTGCCGAAAGCAATCTACAGATTCAATGCAATCACCATCAAAATTCCAACTCAATTCTTCACAGAGTTAGAAAGAGAAATTGGCAAATTCATGTGAAATAACAAAAAGCCTAGGATAGCAAAAAAAGTATTCTCAACAATAAATGAACCTCCTGGAGAATCACTATGCCTGACCCCAAGTTGTCAGAGCAATTGTGATAAAAATTGCATGGTACTGGCATAGTGACAGACAAGTAGATCAATGGAATAGAATTAAAGGCCCAGAAATGAACCCACACACCTATGGTCACTTGATCTTTGACAAAGGAGCTGAAACCATCAAGTGGAAAAAAAGACAGCATTTTCAATAAATAGTGCTGGCCTAACTGGCCATTATCACATAGAAGAAAGTGAATTGAAACATTCTTATCTCCTTGTACTAATCTCAAGTCTAATTGGATCAAGGAACTCCACATAAAACCAGAGACAATAAAACTTATAGAGGAGAAAGTGGAGAAAAGATATGGGCACAGGGGAAAAAATCCTTAACAGAACACCAATGGCTTGTGCTGTAAGATCAAAAATCAACAAATGGGACCTCATAAAATTGCAAAGCTTCTGTAAGGCAAAAGACTCTATCAATAAGACAAGAGGGCTACCAATAAATTGGGAAAGGATCTTTACCAATCCTAAATCAGATAGGGGAATAATATCCAATATATATAAAGAACTGAAGAAGATGGACTCCAGAAAGTTAAATAACCCTATTAAAAATGGGGTACGGAGCTAAGCAAAGAATTCTCAAATGAGGAATACTGAAGGCCTGAGAAGCACCTGAAAAAAAAAAAGCATCCTTAATCATCAGGGAAATGCAAATTAAAAGAACCCTGAGATTCCACTTCACACCAGTCAGAATGGCTAAGATCAATAATTCAGGTGACAGCAGATGCTGGCAAGGATGTGTAGAAAGAGGAACACTCCTCCATTGCTGGTGGGATTGCAATCTGTTACAACCATTATGGAAATCAGTCTGGCGGTTCCTCAGAAAATTGGTCATAGTACTACGGGAAGATCTAGCAATTTCTCTCCTGGGCAAACACCCAGAAGATATTCCGACTGGTAATAAGGACACATGCTCCACTATGTTCATAGCAGCTTTATTTATAATAGCCAGAAGCTGGAACTGTAGAGCCCTAAATTCTAACA
>NC_034613.1:102849491-102881273 GCF_900095145.1 Mus pahari | reverse complement strand
ACAGAGGAATGGATACAGAAAATGTGGTACATTTACACAATGGAGTACTACTCAGCTATTAAAAACAATGAATTTATGAAATTCTTAGACAAATGGATGGACCTGGAGGGTATCATCCTGAGAGAAGTAACCCAATCACAAAAGAACTCACATGATATGCACTCACTGTTAAGTGGATATTAGCCCAGAAACTAAGATTACCTAAGATACAATTTGGAAAACACATGAAACTCAAGAAGAAGAAATACCAATGTGTGGATACTTTATTCCTCCCTAGAATGGGGAACAAAATACCCATGTAAGTTACAGAGACAAAGTTTGGAGATGAGACAGAAGGAACAACCATGCAGAGATTGCCACATCTGGGGATCCATACCATAATCAACCACCAAACACAGACACTATTGCACATGCCAGCAAGATTTTGCTGACAGGACCCTGTTATAGCTGACACTTGTGAGGCTATGCCAGTGCCTGGCAAATGCAGAAGTGGATACTCAGAGTCATCTATTGGATGGAACAGAGGGCCCCCAGTGGGGGAGCTAGAGAATGTACCCAAAGAGCTAAAGATGTCTGTAACCCTATAGGAGGAATAGCAATATGAACTAACCAGTACCCCCTGAGCTCATGTCTCTAGCTGCATATGTACCAGAAGATGGCCTAATCAGCCATCATTGGGAGGAAAGGCCCTTGGTCTTGCAAAGATTATATGCCCCAATACAGCGGAGTACCAGAGCCAGGAAGCAGGAGTGGGTGGATTGGAGAGCAGGGTTGGGGGAGGGTAAAGGGACTTTTGGGATAGCATTTGAATTGTAAATGAAGAAAATGTCTAATAAAAATTTTGAAAAAAAATTATATAATATGATTTGGGAATCTATTCATCCTTACTTTCTATACAATAAAATGTATAACTGAAGAGGGGTTTTGTTAAATGTTCAACATGCATATGATGAGATAGTTTGTAATTATTTAGAATTATAAATGAATGTCATAGAAATACACATAATATTCATTAATTATAAAGAATGGAAGAAACATTCATGTGTTAAATATTTTATAAACAAAGGACAGATTATGTTATCAAACACTGTTTCTGTTTATATACTAGGAATTAAGATTTTGAGTAGTTTTTGCTGTTTTTTAACCTTGGGAATATTTCCACTTATTGATTTGATATCCATACATTAGTTGTTGTTCAAAGAAAAAGTTTTCATGGGAGGGTAATAAAATGGGATTGCGAGACAGGAAGCAAAGCAGAAACCAAGGAAAAATGCCATTTACTAGTGGCTTTTTCCCTGCTAATATTTCAGCTTGCTATTTACCACAGAGACCACCTGTTCCTGGGTGGCAGTGCCCACAGTGGGCTGAGGCCTCCCACACCAACCAGTCATCAAGAAAATATTTGATAAACAACATGTCTACAAACAATTCTGACCAAATAATTCCTCTTACCAGGTTATACTAAATTGTGTAAATTTGGCAAAAAAAAATCAGTACTGATATGATTTGATTTTTATTTGTTGTAATTCTCTGGATAGAAATAATGTATGTTTGCATTTGAGTATTTGTGTGTGGGGGAGTGTGGGTTCAATTTTTATAAGAAGTCACAGATAGTTTGCAAAGTACTGATGTTACCTTTAAATTCACTTGATTAGTCACCCCTCTTATAAAGGTAATATATAGAGCTATAGGTAGGTAGTGTTAGTAAACATTTTACCCTGTATCTATTGTATTGCCACTATATCACCATGTGCAGCTATGTGAAAAGTTACAATGTAGGTTACCCATGATTTCATTTATTAGAATAAACAAGGTTTTCAATGTTTGTGAGACAAACACTGAAATAAGCTTTGGAGGAAAGAAATCATGAAGACTAAATAATAACTTTTAAGGATGAAATAATAAAGTTATCATAAGAATAAATATAGTAACAAGCAGTAAGAAATACACATAGAACGGCAAGTGCTTTCCACAAGAGAATATAGTTGTCATAGAGGAATGCAAATTGGATTTTTCAATTGACTGTCATTCATATATAGATATTAATCATTCAATGTTTACTAACTACAATGGAAGGTAAGATATAAATCATTTTACTGCCCCAAGTTTGCCAAGGCCCAAACTCACAAACTTCCATAAAACAAACATTGTTTTTTTTTCCTCTCATTTTATTTGTTCACTTCCCTTTAATGTCGTTAAGCCATACTTTCCTTGCTTCTCCGTTAACACTTTTAATTTACTTTACACTTTTTCTCTTCTCTATAGCTATGTTCCCAATTTCCCCTTGTTCTGGGATAAGTCTATCCATATATATGACTATTATATTTGAGAAAAAATAATTTCCTTACTTCTCTGGTTGTATGAATAGCTATGGTTTCTGTAGACTCATATGTTTGAATGCTTAGCTCATAGAGAGCAGCACTATTAGGTCATATATGTTTGTTGTAATATGTGTGGCCTTGTTGGATGAAATAAGTCAGTGTGAGAGAGGGTTTTGAGGTTTCATATGCTCAAGTTGCACCAAATGTGGCATAAATTCTGACACCAGTGGATCAAGATATAGAATTCTTAGCTCCCTGTCTAAAATCGTGTCTGCCTGGACACTGCCATGCTATCCACTATAAGGGTAATGGACTAAATCTCTGAAAGTATAACCCAGGTCCAATTAAATGTTTTCATTTATAAATGTTGACATGGCCATGGTATCTTTTCCCAGCATTAGTCTTAAATAAGACGCTTTTATTTTTTGGAAATTTTTAATAGATAGGCAATCTAAAAAAATACTAAAAGTCTGTCTTTCAAGTACTGGTTTATATTTTTTCTGTTAATAGGAACAGTTATTATTAACATTATTATGGTTGGTAGTGACAATAATTTTAGAAATTAGATATCCTTATGTCACCTTGACTCTCCTGGGAATGCCCATATATAAATGATATAACAATACTTCTTTCTCTTTCAGTTTTCCAAATTATTGAGATCAAAATGTAAAATATTATAAGTAAATCTATTGTGTCAAACAGTATTTTTATTGTATTTTGTTGATTTTAATTCTTTTGCTTCTTTTATCTGAGCTATGACCCTCAGAGTAAAGGGGTGGAAAATAAATTTCCAAGGAAGTGGTCCAAAGAAACAAGTTGGAGTAGTCTTTCTTATATAGAATAAAATCAACTTTTAACCAAAAGGAATCAAAAAGTATAAGGAGAGACACTTGATACTCATCACAGGACAAATCTACCGAGAAGAACTCTCAATTCTGAACATCTGTGCTCCAAATGCAAGGGTACAAACATTCATAAAAGAAACTTTACTAAAGATCAAAGCACACATTGCACCTCATGCAATAATAGTGGGATATGTCATCATCCCACTCTCATCACCGGACAGATCATGGAAACACAAACTACACAGAGACACAGTGAAACTAACTAACATCTGTTAGTTTCATTTAACAAATATCGACTTAACAAATATCTAAAGAACATTACATCCTAAAACAAAAGAATATACCTTCTTCTTAGCACCTCTTGGTAATCATATAATTGGTCACAAAATAGGCCTCAACAGAGATAATAAGACTGAAATAATCCTGTCTTAGTCAGGGTTTCTATTCCTGTACAAACATCATGACCAAGAAGCAAGTTGGGGAGGAAAGGGTTTATTTGGCTTACATTTCCATACTGCTGTTGATCACCAAAGGATATAGGACTAGCACTCAAGCAGGTCAGAAAGCAGGAGCTGATGCAGAAGCCATTGGAGGGATGTTCTTTACTGGCTTGCCTCCACTGGCTTGCTCAGCTTGCTCTCTTATAGAACCCAAGACTACCCGCCCAGGCATGGTCCCACCCACAAGGGGCCTTTCCCCCTTGATCACTAATTGACAAAATACCTTACAGCTGGATCCCATGTAGGCATTTCCTCAACTAAAGCTCCTTTCCCTGTGATAACTCCAGCTGTGTCAAGTTGACACAAAACAAGCCAGTACAAATCCTATGCAAACTATCAGATAACAATGTTCTAATACTGGTCTTCAAGCTGGGTGGTGGTGGTGCACGCCTTTAATCCCAGCACTTGGGAGGCTGAGGCAGGCAGATTTCTGAGTTTGAGGCCAGCCTGGTTTACAAAGTGAGTTCCAGGACAGCCAGGGTAACACAGAGAAACCCTGTCTCAAAAACAAACAAACAAACAAACAAACAAACAAAAACAAAACCCAAAAACCCCAAAAAACAAAACAAAACAAAACAAAACTCAAAACAACAACACCCTATTGAATGATAACTTGGTCAAGAAAGAAATAAAGGCATTTTAGAATTTAATGCAAATGAAGGCACAACATACTCTAATTTATGGGACATAATGAAAGCAGTGCTAAGAAGAAAACTCATAGCTCTGAGCCCCTCCAAAAAGAAACTGGTGAGAGTAACCACTATCAGCTTAAAAGTACCTGAAACCTTTAGAACAAAAAGAAGAAATTACACCCAAGAGGAGTAGACAACAGGAAATAATCACAATCAAGGCTAAATGAACAAAGTTGAAAGAAAAAGAAATATATAATAAATCAACAAAACCAGGAGCAGTTTCTTTGAGAAAATCAACAAGACCTATAAACCAGACTAACCAGAGGGAACAGAGACAGTATCCACATTAACAAAATCAGAAATGAAAATAGAGATATAACAACAGAAATTGAGGAAATTTTAAAAAATCATTAGATTCTACTACAAAAGCCTATATTCAACAAAACTGGAAAATCTGGATCAAATTTACAATTTCTTATACATATACCAAATACCAAATTTAAATCAGATAAGCTATCTAACTGGTCCCATAACCCCTAAAGAAATAGAAGCAGTCATTAAAGTCTCCCAACCAAAAAAAGATCAGGACCAGATGGGTTTAGTGCAGAATTCTATGAAGCCTTCAAAGAAAATCTAATACCCATACTCTTCAAACTATTCCATAAATTATAATTAAAAGTTATACTACCTAATTTATTCTATGAAGCCACAGTTACACTGATTCCAAAACCACACAAAGATCCAACAAAGAAACAGAACTTCAGATCAATTTCCCTTACGAATATTGATGCAAAAATACTCAATAAAACTTCTAGCAAACCAAATCCATGAACATATCAAAACAATCTTTCAACATGATCAAGTAGGCTTCACCCCCAGGAATGCAGGGATGGTTCAATAATATGGAAATCCACCAATGTAATCCACTACATAAACAAACTCAAAGACAAAAACCACATGATAATTTAATTAAATGCCGAAAATGCATTTGACAAAATTCAACATCCCTTCAAGTTAAAGGTCTTGGAAAGTCCAGGAATTCAAGTCCCATACCTAAAGATAGTAAAAGTAGTATACAACAAACCAGTAGCCACTAAATGTAGACAATCTTGAAGCAATCCCATTAAAATCAGGGACTAGACAAGGCTGCCAACATTCTTGCTATCTATTCAGTATAGTACTTGAAGTTCTAGATAGAGCAATTAGACAACAAAAGGAGGATAACGTGTTACTAAATGGAAAGGAAGAAGTCAAAATATCATTATTTGCAGATGATGTGATAGTATACTTAAGTGACTCCAAAAGTTCCACCAGAGAATTCCTAAATCTGATAAACAACTTCAGCAAAGTGGCTGGATATAAGATTAACTCGAAGAAATCATTAGTGTTCCTATACTTAAAGGATAAACTAGCTAAGAAAGAAATTAGGAAAATTACACCCTTCACAATAGTAACAAACAATATAAAGTATCTTGGTATGACTCTAAACAAACATGTGAAAGATCTATACAAGAACTTCACTTCAACTCCCTGAAGAAAGAAATCAAAGAAGACCTCAGAATATGGAAAGACATCTCACGCTAAAGTGTTCACAAGATTAATATAGTAAAAAAGGCCATCTTGTTAAAAGCAATCCACTGATTCAATACAATCCCCATTAAAATTCCAAATGAATTCTTCATAGAGCTAGAAAGGGCAATTCTCAAATCCATTTGGAATAACAAAAACCCAGGATAGCAAAAACTATTCTCAATAATAATAGAACTTCTAGGGGAATAACCATCCCTAAACTCAAGCTGTCCTACAGAGCAATAGTGATAACAACTGCATGGTATTGGTACAGAAACAAGAAGGTAGATCAATGGAATATAATTGATGATCCAGAAATATACCCTTACACCTATGGTAACTTGATATTTAAGAAATGAGCTAAAACCACCCAGTGGAAAAAAGACAGCATTTCAATAAATGGTGCTGGTTCAACTGATAGTCAACACTTAGATGAATGCAAATTCATCCATTCTTATCTTCCTGTAAAAAGCCCATGTCCAAGATCAAGGACCTCCACATAAAACCTGATACAGTGAATCTAATAGAAGAGAAAGTGGGGAAATGTCTAGAACACATGGATACAGGGGGAAATATCCTAAACAGAACTGAAATGGCTTATGTTCTAAGATTAAGAATCATAAAATGGGACCTCATAAAATTCCAAAGCTTCTGTAAGGCAAAGGAAACTGTCAATAGGACAAAAGGGCAACTAACAGATTGGGAAAAGATCTTTACCAACCCTATATCTGATAGAGGGTTAATTTCCAAAATATACACAGAAATCAAGAAGTAAGACTCCAGAGAAACAAAGAACCCTATTAAAAAGTGGGATAGAGAGCTAAACAATAAATTCTCAACTGAAGAATACTGAATGGATGAGAACTACCTAAAGAAATGTTCAACATTCTTACTCATCAGGGAAATACAAATCAAAACGACCTGGAAATTCCACCTCACACCAGTCAGAACAGCTAAGATCAAAATATCAGTTGACAGCAATGTTGGCAAATAAGTGGAAAAGGAGGAACACTCCTCCATTGCTGGTGGGATTGCAAGCTGGCACAACCACTCTGGAAATCAGTTTGGCTGTTGCTCAGAAAATTGGACATAGTACTACCTGAGGATCCAGCTATACCACTCTCAGGCATAACCCAAAAGATGCTCCATCATGTAATGAGGACACATGCTCCTCTACATTCATAGCAGATTTATTTATAATAGCCAGAAGCTGAACACAACCCAGATGTCTCTCAACAGAGGAAATGATACAGAAAATATGGCACAATATGCACTCACTGATAACGGGTATTAGCCCTAAAGTTCAAAATACCCAAGATTCAATTCACAGACCATATAAAGGCCAAGAAGAAGGAAGACCATAGTGTGGATGCTTCAGTGCTTCTTAGAAGGGGGAGCTAATTAAGCATGGGACAAAATATGGAGACAAAGTGTGGAGCAAAGACTGAAAGAAAGGCTATTCAGAGACTGCCCCACATGGAGATCCATTCCATATACAGTCATGAAACCAGGAAGCTATTGTGGATGCTGGGAAGTTCTTACTGTCTAGATCCTGACATGGCTCTCTTGAGAGGCTCTGCCAGAGCCTGACAAATACAGAGCCAGATGCTCAAAGCCAACCTTTGGACTGAGTGCAGAGTCCTTGATAGAGGAGTTGAAGAAGGGACTGAAGGAGCTGAGGCGGGGTTACATCCCCATGGAGGGAGCAACAGACCATCCAGACCCTTCCCTGAAGCTCCCAGGGACTGGGCCACCAACCAAAAAGTACACGTGAAGGGACCCATGGCTCTGGCTGCATATGTGGCAGAGGATGGCCTTGTATATCAGTCAGAAGAGAGGCCATTGTGCCTGAGGATGTTAGATGCCTCAGTGTAGGGGAATGCCAGGTCAGGAAGATAGGAGTGGGTGGGTGGGTAGAAGAGCACTTTCCTATTGAGAGGGAGGGGGGGGAATAGCCGGTTTCAGAAGGGGAGACCTAGAAATGGGAAAATATTTAAAATATAAATAAAGAAAATATCCCATAAAAATACAAATTTAAAAAAAAAAGAAAGAAAAAAGAAAAGCAATCTAAGGAAACATATGGAGTCAGCCAGTAAGTAATATTCTTCTATGGCTTTTCTTAAAGTTCCTACTCCAAATTCTGGTATTTATTTCCTGTATTGCAGTTCTAGGGTGAGGGATTGTGATGGGGAATTGTAAAATGAAATAAACACTTCTGTCCCCAAGTTATATTTGGTCATGGATTGTATCACAATGATAGAAATCCTAACATAGTTGTGTAAGGATTTAAACAAATTTGTTATGTGCATGTATGATATTCTCTATGGAAAAAAGACCATTTCAGAAATAAAAATGAGAAGATAACACACTTCTCCCCAATACTTTGAAAACTGTGTATCTGAAAATAGGCTTATAACATGAATATAAAATATGGTCATAATTTTATAACATAAAAAATCTGGGATTGCAGAGAAAGATCTGGGGCTGAACATGTACTGCACTTGCAGAACAACTAAATTTGTTTCCACAATCAACACTGATTGGCTCACACCTGCCTATAATTTCAGCTCCAGAGTATCTAACTCATTTTACTGGACACTACAAGTACCTATATTTTTAACTGCACATACCCATAAACATGCAAATATATGTATAAATTCAAATGAAGTAAATCATTAAAAAGCAAAAATAAAACTGAAGGTATAGAAAACATTTAAAATAAATAATTAGTTAAAAGATATGCAACGAATGCTTATACATATGAAAAGATAGCCATAATTACAAGCTGTGAGGAAATACCAATCAAAATACAAGCTATGATCACATTTAACCTATAATCGAAGATTCAGAAACGAAGTACCAGACTGGTGATATAACTCATTGGATATGGTCCTTGGAATAAGGATGCCTCCCATAGGCTGATATACTTCAATGTTTAGTTTCCATTTGATGGACTGTAGGGAAAGAATAGGATGTACAATCTTGTTGGATAGATATTTCCTTATCGGAGGAGGTGTGGTGCTGGACACAGGTTTTTAAGTTTTAAAAGCCCATGCTAGGCCCAGTGTCTTTTTCTTTGCTTGCAACTTAGGTACCAAAATCAGCTTCTTTTCCAACAAATGTCCTGTCTGTATGTTGCCATACTCCCAGTCTAGATGATAAGGAACCATGTTATCTCCCCACTTAAATGCTTTCTATTATAACAGTCATCTTCATTATGGTGTCCCTTCAAACAATAGATCAGTGACTAAGACAGTGGCAAGTGAAAGTGGTAAGACAGTTCCTAGAATATAAAAGTTTCTTAGTTCAGTATCAAGTATGATGGGGAAGAGAAATTGATGTAGTTGTTAGTTGTAATATGGGCAAATGGCAATGTTGGCAGAAATTTAAAAATGTGTAGTTACTTTGAAAAACAATCTGTCAGTTCCTTAAATAATTAAGTACAGAGTTATCACAAAATTCATTAATTATATTTTCAAGCATGAATCCTGAAAGAGAGCTAGAAGATCTTAAGCAGACAAGGAAAATAACCCCAGGCACTCTGAGAAGCCTTCTTGTTTCAGAAACAGGTTGTGTGAGGAGGCAAGGTTGGAATTACCATGACAGAAATGGGTTGTAACTATTACTCAGTTCCAAACCATGCCCTAAATTATTTGTGGTCTCAATTCTTAAAGCCACTGAGGAAGGATATCACATCAATGAATGGAATACCTCTGACCCAAAGTGGACTTATTTGCTTCAAGGATCAAGTCTTTCTGTATGAGCTCTTTCCTTAAGAGGAAATTCAGTTGGAACAGGTCAATCACCTCACCAGAAGTCTGGGTTTCTTCCCAGGTGAGTAGGTTCACCTAAAACCACAATAAGAATTATGTTATCCTCAACAGAAACATTGCCATAAACACTTGTAGCTCTTCTGTCAATTGGCACTGCAATCTGCTCCATTTTTGAAGTTACTTAGAAAATATAAATTTTATAGATTTTTTTTTAAATTTCAAACACTGGAAAAAACTTGGGTATCCTTTCTCTGTACACTTGACTTTTCTATATTGTTTCTCTGAAGTAAACCCCCACATGCTTTCGCCTTGGGTTGGCTTATCTCTCCACCATGGAGAAGCTTACCAAAAACATGATTTCCTTTTCTGGCAGCTGGTGAGGTTCAGAGCTTGACTGTCCTATTGTTTTTCTCTTAAACTTCAATAAAATTGCTTCCTTTTAAATCCAGCTCTAGCTAGCTAGGTGAGGTGGGAGTGGGTGTGTTGGTGGGGGAGCACCCTCTCAGAAGCAAAGGGAAGGAATGATTGGGTGAAGATCTAATGGAGGAAAGATCAGGAAGGGGGGCAACATTTGGAATGTAAATAAATTAAATAATTAATAAAAAGACTATGATTCAAAATTATATACTATTAACAAAACTGGGATTTCAAAAGAGGGAAACTTCATTTTGCCTAGAAACATTGTAAAGGAAAATACATTAATTTGATGACTTGTAAACAACAGAGATTTATTTCACCTACATTCTATAAATATAAGATTTAGTTGCCAGTGATATATCTGGCGAGGGATTTTTTTTCCCATTCTAGATGACTATGCTTTCTGATGCTAATACCCTCAAATAATAAAAGGAGAAAACAAGTTCAGACTTTCTGTATTCTACTTACATTCATTGATGGTTGTGATTAGAGTCTCATTATGTAGCCAACACTGGACCTTAATTAATGACTTTCCTGCTTTAGGCTCTTAAGATTTAGACTTATGAGCTTAAGCCTGTGTCTTGGGAATATTTTTAATATGGGTACCAATCATATTTGTGAATGTTCAACCATTATGATATAATCACTTACTTACCCTATCAGTCTTATGTCATTACTTAATTTTTTGAAGAATTTCTTTTAGGCTAGAGTACAATAAAAAATTTATCTGTTCTTAAAAGGTACTGATATATATTAAAACCTGGACTATC
This sequence comes from Mus pahari, assembly GCF_900095145.1. Classification (NCBI taxonomy): domain Eukaryota; kingdom Metazoa; phylum Chordata; class Mammalia; order Rodentia; family Muridae; genus Mus; species Mus pahari. The sequence continues at coordinate 102,870,446 of NC_034613.1, read as the reverse complement.
ACTTAAAATATAAGTGAAGAAATTATGAAAAGGACCACAAATTGTGTTTATGCTTATGTAAAATACACCCAATTAGGAATGCATAGCTACCAAAAGTAAAAGGATGTTACCCAAGAATAAAGTGAGTGATAAGTCTGTAAAGTGAGCATTTTATAATTTCCAGTTTCCTCAATAAATATTCTTAAATAATGGTCATGATTTGTGAATTAAACATGCACAAAATATTTATAATATTAAAAAGACAATGGGAGTCCAAGCCTTCAATACACATTTCTCCTATCCCTAGCATTGTTGTCCATATAGCAGATGCAAGGACTTTGAAATGAGAAGTATCAAATTTTTGTAGGGACCAACAGAAACTATATAACTTATTAATGTACTTGATAAGTACACATTAATACAATTTTGGAATTTAGTTTTATTCTATGACAATTTTTATGGTCTGGCTTAAACTCTCCTCCTTCAATTATGCCTAGCATTTAAAGGTTTTGTCTTTCCATAGTGTCTCACATTTATTGAATATGTCTTCCCTGTGCTTAAAATAATTTCTATTTCTTTTTACTTATTTATACTAGATTATCTACTTTATCTCCAAATCCTGGTATTCTATCTTCTACTTGATTAAATCCCCTTATAAGGCTTTCCTTTGAATTTTCTAATTGTGTTGCTGAGTTTTATAATCTGTTTTCATTTGAGCTTCAGTCACCTTTAATGTTTCTATCTCTTTACTGAATCTCACTTACAAATTCTCTATTGTCATCATCATTTCCATCAATGCATTTGTGTTTGTTTGATTATCCCTCAGGCATTTATTCTCATTTTTTACAAATCTAATTGAATGGTTCCTTTGCGCCTTCTTTAAACTTCTTAAAGATTTCTAATGAAGTTTATGACTGTTTTTTAAAAATTCTGTACAGTGGAATTCAGTTAGATAATTTTCTTTATCAAGTAGAAGAATGTACAGAATATGGCTGTGTGAGTAGTGGGAGAGGGCAAGAAGGGAGGGCCATAATACATTACTAGAAGTAAGATATATAGCAAGCACCAGTAGCCAGACTAGGCCAGGGCCCAGGATATGAAATCTGGGTTAGATCTGTTAGATTTTGGGTGATATGTGGAGGGCACACTCACTTGGGAAGTCCCTGTAGAACAATATGAATAAACTATTTTACACCTTAATAAGAGCTGATTTTTTATTCAACTGTTTCTTTTACATCAACAACGTTTGTATGAATGATAGAGTCTAAAGGAAACATAGGGATGGCCTTCAGAAATTATTGCTATAATAAGGTCATAAATAGGTAAGAGAGATTATATTCATGTTCATAAATGGAAAGGCCATTTCTAAGCTAAACTATAGCTACAGTAGTATGAAAATTTGTATAAACGTAGTTCAAATACTCAGTAAGTTTGATTGATCTTTTAGATATTCCTTCTGTTTTTAAGATGATATACAATACTATGTAACTAGATAAAAATAAAATAAAAGCAAGATATGAAAGTGGGTGGATGTTACTGAAAATAGTGTGATAGGACAGTATGAAATATTCAAATAGAAAAATAAATTAATGATAACAGTTAGACAGTCTTAAGATCTACTGAATGAAGTAATTTGAACATTGACTAGGAGATACTGTTGTTTGTTTCTATGTGTTCTTAAAATATATTTACCTATTTGGTTCATAGTACACTATAGAAAAATACAGAATATTTTGTCAATGAATTGATAATAAAATGTAGAAATTAATATGATTGTGAATATAACTTTAAGTACAATTAATAGTGTTTTTCAAAAAGAGAGGATTCTAATATAATTGCTTTGTCATAATATAAATAATTATGGTTATTAAATACTGTCAACTTATTCTTCAAGTTGTAACTGTAATTTGTATTCATACTATCTGCATACAAATTAAAGTATATTTTCTCTACTTGTTCAAGAATATGGCATACTTCACCTAATTTAATTTAATTTATTGATTTTAATATTTGTTTACCAATATCATTTCCTACATACCTTACAGGTATGCTCTCTCAAATTGATTTTCAGAATTCAAACAATTTAATTTTATTTTTAGAAATGCATAGCCAATTGTCAGTGCATTTCATTGATTAATATATCCATTTCAGATGGACTTGAAATTTAACATGTAAAAAGAATAAATTTTTGGTATCATGTTGTCTAATTATTTATCAAGATCATATGGAATTGCCTTAATGATTACAATGTAAATCACCTTCTTGCATTTTCTTCATCACCCTTGATATACTTTAAATAATATTGTACATTAGCATTTCTTTGTTATTGAATCGATTTATTATTTGTTCCTTCTACTAGGATGTTAGCTCTGTGTAGATATGATATGTGAAATCATTTACGTTTTATATCTAGAATGCCATAATAACTCCACAAACATTAACCACTAAACATGTTTTATTTGTGAATGTATATGCTTATAGAAATATGCATGTAAAAACAGTGATAAAAGAAGCCATGAATTTGAAGGAGAGCTAGGATGGGCATATGTGTGTGCTCGGTGGGAAGAAAGCAAACAGAGAAACATATTGTAATCTCAACATAAAATGTTAGTCAGAAACAGCAAGATGGCTCAGCTTGTAAAGTTATTTGTTATCAATTCTGATTACATGGGCTCAGTTACAACTGGGACCCACAGAATGAACAGAGAGAAGTGACTCTCACAAGTTACCCTCTAACTTCCACACATGCACTGTGGTACATGTGTACCAACATATTTAAACTTATCTACAGACATAGTAAATCAATATTTAGAACATATTTGTAGAAGGAATTTCAAGTATTGTTTTTTGCTTTAATTATCTTCTACATTCTAACCTTAATTTTTGAGAATTACAGAGTTCATGAGCATATTTACACACCACATTCTATTATTTCCCATCTTCTTAACTAGCTCTCTTACTTTCATACTTTTTTGAGTATGCAGAATGTGTGATGCAGCCACAGTTGTTGTGATGAGCATGCCACATATAGAAGACAGTGTTTCACAATATTCCTCCTTATGTTCCAACTCCTAATAATATTTTCATCTTATTTTTTGTGATGCATTTTGGTTCTTGGACTGGACAATATAGATGTCCTGTGTAAAGACTATTATTTATTCTCAACATTTTGACGAGTAGAGACTTTGAATTAGCCCTTACCCCTTGCAAAAAAAAGTTTCTCTGACTAAGGCAGACAGAAACATTAGGCCAAATGTATAAATATAAACTTCTAATAAACAGTTTGACTACATATTTATATAGCTTAACATAAATAATAAGTTCTACCCTAGAGGTTATAACATCCCCAGTCACAGATTTTTTGCCAAGGTTTATTTTTTGCAAGGATTTCCCAAGGTAATAATCAGGAATTATCTTCTTCCACTAGAACAGGCTTCAATTCTAAACAGAATGAGTTTGGTTGTATCTTGTGCCAATTAATTCTAATTTCAGTCTTTTTAACAGATTCTGAAATCAACTGGAAAGGGAGTCTCAGTGAGAGGCTGCCCTAAATTATTTTGGTCTCTGTTCAAGTCTGATAGGTAATGTCTTGTTGACTTAAAGTCTAAAGATCCATCCTACATATGAGTGACAGCATTCCATATGGTAGATACTCCACTGAATGAAAAGTTGAGAGGAAACTGAATACAAGCATTCATAACTCTCTACTTTTTGGCTACAGTTTCAGTATAACCAGTTGTCTGGAGTGCCTGTGGTTATACCATTCCTGTAATGATGGAGTATAACCTGAAACTACATGCCAGATTAAGCTTTTCATTATCGCGTAAGAGTATTTAATGAATGAAACATAAAATAAACTAAGACACACACTGTACTGGTTGGTTTTGTGTGTCAACTTGACACAAGCTGGAGTAATCACAGAGAAAGGAGCCTCCCTTGAGAATATGCCTACATGAGATCCAGCTGTAAGGCATTTTCTCTATAGTGATCAAACAGGGAGGGCTTATTGGGGGTTGTGCCATCCCTGGGCTGATAGCCTTGGGCTCTATGAGGAAGAAAGCTGAGCAAGCCAGGGGAAGCAAGCTAGTAAGTAACATCCCTCCATGACCCTATATCAGCTCCTGCTTCCTGGACTGATTGAGTTCCAGTGCTCACTTCCTTTGGTGTTGAACAGCAATGTAGAAGTGTAAGCTGAATAAACACTTTCTTCCCCAACTTGCTTCTTGAACATGATGGTTTGCACAATACTTACTATACTTACTATACCCACAAAACCTCCATTTCACTCCTGCACCACTGGGAACATTTAACTAGCAAGCTCATACTATAATATGCTGTTCTCACAGCTGAATATAACATGAACATTGATGTACTTTGTGCCCCTATGCCCTGCCTACCATTTTACTACATGTGGTTTGAATGAAAATGCCCTCCATAGGCTCATATATTTGAAAGCTTGATCTATAATTGTCAGATCTGTTTCAGAAGGATTGGAAGGTGTGGCTTGTTGAAAGAGATATGTCATTAAATGTGGAAACTGAGGTTTCATAACGTTACACATAACCATATTTGTTCTCTCTTTCTGCCTCCCACTTGGAAAACATAATGCAAACTTGGCCATTGCTCCAATTTCATGCTTGCCTGCCTACTGTCACACTCCCTGCCTTGAATGTCATGATCTACCTGTCTGAAACCATGATATCCCAAATGAAATGGTTTCTTTTGTAAATTGCCTTGCACATGCTGTTCATTAGAGCAATAAAAATGTAAGACACAAAACCATTAAAACTATCCAGAGGAGAAGCTATCAGCTTAGTTCCATCTTTGTTTACCTGTGTATTGCTTCAGGTTCTCATTTTGGCTTTGGTAAGCAAGAACAATGACAATAGCATTCACTCTTTAGGAGCTGGGATAGCAAGTAACTCTCAGGGAAATAGAACCTAGCTGCTATTTGGATATTTTTTTAAAGTTCTATGACTTTGAGGAAAATTATTGTCAATCTTGGTTAAAAGTATTATATATATATATATATATATATATATATATATATATATATATATATATATATACACATAGTTAGGTTTCTATATAGCATTCCCTCATATATTTTTTATTAGATATTTTCTTCACTTACATTTCAAATGCTATTCCCAAAGCCCCCTATACCCACCCCCCACCCTACTCCCCAGCCCACCCACTCCCGCCTCCTGGCCCTGGCATTCCCCTATACTGGGGCATATGCTCTTTGCAAGACCAAGGGCCTCTCTTCCCATTGATGGCCAACTAGGCCATCCTCTGCTGCATATGCAACTAGATACATAGTTCTGGGGGTACTGGTTAGTTCATATTGTTGTCCACCTATAGGGTTGCAGACCCCTTTAGCTCCTTGGGTACTTTCTCTAGCTCCTTTATTAGGGCCACTGTGTTCTATCCAATAGATGACTCTGAGAATCTACTTCTTTATTTGCCAGGCATTCTCATAACCTCACAGGAGAAAATTATTTCACGGTCCTGTCAGCAAAATCTTGTCAGTATATGCAATATAGTCTGGGTTTGGTGGTTGTATATGAGATGGATCCCCAGGTGGCCCAGTCTCTGGATGGTCTTTCCCTCCATCTCAGCTCCGAACTTTGTCTCTGTAACTCCTTACATGGGTATTTTCCTCCCCATTCTAATTTACAATATCTGTATCATGCTTTTACTACTCCTGTCCCAAATCATCCCTCCTATATCTTCTGGATCCATTCTTTTTTCCCTTAGTATTATATATTTTATTTATTTACTTTTCAAATGGAATCCCCTTTCCCAGTTTCCCCTCCACAAGCACCTATCCCATCCCTCTTCTACCTGGTTCTATGAGGGTGCTCCTCCACATACCCACCCACTCCCACCTCACTGCCCTGACATTCCCCTACACTGGGGCATCCAGCCTTCACAGGACCAAGGGCCTATCTCCTATTGATGCCAAATAAGGTCATCCTCAGCTACATATGCAGCAGGAACCATGTGTACTCTTGGGTTAGTGGTTTAGTCACTGGGAGCTCTAAGGAGTCTGGTTGATTAATGTTGTTCTTCCTTTGGGGATGCAAGCCACTTAAGCTCCTCAGTCCTTTCCCTAACTCCTCCATTGGGGTCCCCATGCTCAGTCCAATGAGGAGCTGTCAGCATCCCCATCTGCATATGTCAGGATCTGGCAGAGTCTCTCAAGAGAGAGCTATATAAGGTTCCTGTCAGTAAGCACTTCTTGGCATCCCCAGTAGTGTCTGGGTTTGGTGTCTGTATATGGGATGAATCCCCACATGGAGCAGATTCTGGATGGCCTGTTCTTCAGTCTCTGCTATAAACTTTTTTCCCATATGTTATTTAGACAGGAGCAATTCTGAGTTACAAATTTGGAGATGAGTAGGTGGCCCCATCCCCCAACTGGGGACCTTGCTTAACCTTTGGATATGGTCTCTACAGGTTCTCCTTTCCCATTGTTGGACACTTCAGCTAATCCCATTATCCTTGCGACCTGGGAGCCTCTTGATTTCCTGGCACCTGGGGCTTTCTGGTGGCTACCCCCAGTTCCCCATTCCCCCATTGCTACACACCTCTGTTAACTTTTTGACCCTCTGTATATTATCCCCTTATCCTTCCATACCTGATCCTGTCACAGGTATTTCTCCCTCTCCTCTGTTCCTCCTATGTCCCTCCCACCATTTTTCTCCTGTGAGTATTTTGTTCCCCCATTTAAGAAGGGCTGAAGTATCCACACTTTGGTCTCCCTTCTTCATGAGCATTGTATCATGTATATTCTGAGCTTTTTGCCTAATATTCACTTATCAGTGAGTGCATACTATGAATGTACTTTTGAGTACCTCACTCAGCGCAACATTTTCTAGTTCCATCAATTTGCCTGCAAATTTTATGAAGTTGTTATCTTTAATAGTTTAGTAATACTCCATTTTGTAACTGTACCACATTTTATGTATCCATTACTCTGTTGAGGGACATCTGGGTTCTTTGCAACATCTGGATATTATAAATACGGGTGCTATGAACATAGTGGAATGTTTGTCCTTATTACATGTTGGAGCATTGTCTGGATATGCCAAGGAGTGGTATTGCTGGATCCGCAGGTAGTATAATGTCAGATTTTTCTATGGAACCACCAAAATGATTTCCAGAATTGTTGTAACAGCTTGCAATCCCACCAGCAGTAGGCGAGTGTTCCTCATTCTCCAAATCCTCACCAGCATCTGCTGTCACCTGAATTTTTGATCTTAACCATTCTGACTGGTCTGAGATGAAATCTCAGGTAACTTTTGATTTCATTTCCATGATGACAAATGGTGTTGAAAATTTCTTTAGGTGATTCTAGGCCATTCAATATTCCTCAGTTGAGAATTCTTTATTTAGCTCTGTATCTCAATTTAGAAGGATTTTTTGATTGTCTAGAGTCTAACTCTTGAGTTCGTTGTATACATTGGATATTATCCCTTTATCAGATATTGGATTAGTAAAAATATTTTCCAATCTGTTGGTTACCAATCTTTTCCCAATCTGTTGGTTGCCTTTTTGTCTTATTGACAGTGTCCTTTGCCTTACAGAAGCTTTTCAATTTTGTGGGGTCCCATTTGTTGATAGTTGATCATATAGTATAAGCCATTGGTTTTCTGTTCAGGAAAATTTCCCCCTGTGCCCATATGTTCCAGGCTGTTACTCACCTTCTCTTCTACTAGATTCAGTGTATCTGGATTTATATAGAGGTCCTTGATCCACTTGGACTTTAGCTTTGTATAACGTGATAAGAATGGAATGATTTGCATTCATTTTACATTCTGACCTCCCGTTGAACCAGTATCATTTGTTGAAAATGCTGTCTTTTTTGCACTGGATGGTGTTAGCTCCTTTCTCAAAGATCAAGTGACCATACATAGGTGTCCGGGTTCATTTCCGGGTCTTCAGTTAGATTCCATTGATCTATCTTCCTGTCTCTGTACCAATACCATGCAGTTTTTATCAGGATTGCTCTGTAATACCCTTTGATGTCAGGAATTGACATTCTCCTAGAAGTCCTCTCATTGTTGAGAATAGTTATTACTAGCTTTTGTTATTATTTATTCCAAATGCGTTTGCAAATTGCTCTTTCTAATGAATTTAGTTGGAAATTTGATTGACATTCCTTTTTATCTGTAGGTTGCTGTTGGCAAGATGACCATGTTTACTGTATTAATCCTGCCTTTCCATGAGCATGGGAGTTCTTTCAATCTTCTGAGCTATTCTTTAATTTCTTTCTTCAGAGACTTGATGTTCTTGTCATACAAATCTTTCACTTGCTTGATTAAAGTCAAACCAAGGTATTTTATATTATTTGTGACTATTGTAAAAGAAGTCATTTCCCTAATTTTTTCTCAGCTTGATTATTCTTTGAGTTGAAGAAGGCTACAGATTTAGAATTAATCTTATGTCCAGCTAATTGCTGAAGTTGTTTATCAGGTTTAGGACTTTTATGGTGGAATATTTGGGGTCACATATATGCTATCATATCATCTGCAAATAGTGATATTTTGACTTCTTTCTTTCCAATTTGTATCCCCTCAATCTCTTTTTGTTGTCTAATTTCTCTGGATAGGACTTCAAGTACTATATTAAATAGGTAAGTAGAGAGTGGACAGCCTTATTAAGTTCCTGATTTTAATGGGATTGTTTTAAGTTTCTCTCCATTTACTTTGATGTTCACTACTGGTTTACTTTATATTGCTTTTAATATGTGTAGGTATGGGCCTTGAACTTTAATCTTTCCAAGACTTTTAAAATGTTGGAGTGTTGAATTTTGTCAAATGTTTTCTCAGCATCAAGTGAGATGGTCATTTGTTTGTTTGTTTGTTTGTTTGTTTCATTAAGTTTGCTTATATAGTGAATTGACTTGATGGAATTCCTAATATGGAACCACCCCTGAATCCTTGGGATTAGGCCTACTTGATTATTGTGAATGATAATTTTTATATGTTCTTTTATTTGATTTTCAAGGATTTTATTCGATATTTCCCCTCGATATTCATAAGGAAAATTATTCTGAAGTTCTCTTTCTTTGATGGGTCTTTGTGTTGTTTAGGTATAAGCATAATTTTGGCTTCATAGAACAATGTGGGTAGTGTTCCTTCTGCTTCAATTTTGTGGAATAGTTTGAAGAGTATTAGTATTAGGTCTTCTTTGAAGGTCTGATTGAATTCTCACCTAAAAACATCTGGGTCTGGGCTTTTTTGGTTCGGTATCTTTTATTGACTGCTTCTATTTCTGTAGGGGTAATGGGTCTGTTTAAATGGTTTATCTAATCCTGATTTAATTTTGGTACATGGTTTATGTCTAAAGTAGTGTCCATTTCATCTAGGTTTATCAGTTTTATTGAGTATAGGCTTTTGTAGAAAGATCTGATGATGTTTTGAATTTCTTAAGTTTCTGTTATGATGTCTCCCTTTTCAGTTCTGACTTTACTAATTTGGATACTGTCTTTGTGCCCCCTCTTGATTTTCTCAAAGAACCAGCTCCTGTTTTTTTTTATTTTTTTTGTATTGTTCTCTTTGTTTCTGCTTGGTTGATTTCAACCCTGAGTTTGATTATTTCCTGCTCTCTACTCCTATTTGGTGTATTTGGTTCTTTTTGTTCTATAGATTTCCGATGTGCTGTCAAGATTCTAGTGTATGCTCTCTCCAATTTCTTTTTGGAGGCCTTTAGAGCTGTGAATTTTCCTCTTAGCACTGCTTTCATTGTGTCACATAAGTTTGGCTAAATTGTGCCTTCATTTTCATTAAATTCTAAAAAGTCTTTTTTTTTTTTTTTTTTTTAGATTTTTTGAGACAGGGTTTCTCTGTGTAGCCCTGGCTGTCCTGGAACTCACTTTGTAGACCAGGTTGGCCTCGGACTCAGAAATCTGCCTGCCTCTGCCTCCTGAGTGCTGTGATTAAAGGCGTGCGCCACCACGCCCAGCTCTAAAAAGTCTTTAATTTCTTTCTTTTGCCTTCCCTGACTAAGTTATCATTGAGTAGAGTGTCTTTTAGCTTCTTTGAGTATATGGGCTTTCTGTTGTTTTCCTTGTTATTGAAGACCAGCCTTTGTCTGTGGTGATCTGCTAGAATACATGGGGTTATTTCAGTCTTCTTGTATCTTTTTATGGCTGTTTTGTGAACCATTATATGATTTATTTTGGTGACCATACCACAAGGTCCTGAGAAGTTATATTCTTTTGTTTTGGAATGAAATGTTCTAGAGATATTTGTTAAATCCATTTGTTTCATAACTTCTGTTAATTTCACTTCATCTCTGTTTAGTTTCTGTTGCCATGATCTGTCCATTGCTTAGAGTGGTTGTTAAAATCTCCAACTATTACTGTGTGAGGTGCAATATGTGCTTTTGAGTAGTTTTTTCTTTTTCTTTTTTTAATGTGGGTGCCCTTGCATTTGGAGATAGATGTTCAAAACGAGAGGTCATCTTGGTAGATTTTTCCCTTTGATGAATGTGAAGTGTCCTTTCTTATCTTTTTTGACAACTGTCAGTTGAAAATTGATTTTATTCAATATTAGAATTGCTACCCCAACTTGTTTCTTGGAACCATTTGCTTGGATTTTTTTTCCAGTCTGTTACTCTGAGGTATTATCTGTCTTTGTGACTAAGGTATTTTTCCTTTATACAGCAACATTCTGGGTTCTATTTACATATCCAGTCTGTTAATCTAAATTTTTTAATCAGGGAATTGTTTCTATTGTTGTTAAGAGATATTAAGAACCAGTCATTCTTGCTTCCTTTTGTTTTTGTTTTTAGAGGTTGAATTATGCTTGTGTGTCTTTCTTCTTTTGGGTTTATTGAAAAAAGGATTTATTTCTTGCCTTTTTAAGGATGTAGTTTCTCTCCTTGTGCTAGTGTGTTCTCTCTATTATACTTTGTAAGGCTTGATTTGTGGAAAAGTACTGTGTAAATTTGCTTTTGTACTAGAATATCTTGGTCTCTCCATCTATGGTAATTGAGAGATTTCCTGGGTATAATAGTCTGGGCTGACATTTCTCTTCTTTTAGGGTCTGAATGACATCTACCCAGGATCTTTTGGCTTTTAAAATCTCTCATGAGAACTCTTGTATAATTCAGATAGGTCTACATTTATATGTTACTTGACCTTTTGTCCCTTACTCCTTTTAATATTCTTTCTTTGTTTTTGTGTATATGATGTTTTGATTATTATGTGAGAAGAAGAAATTATTTTCTGGTCCAACCTATTTGGAGTTCTAAAGTCTTCTTCTATGTTTATGGGCATCTTTTTCTTTAGTTTATGGAAGTCTTCTTCTGCAATTTTTGTTGAAGATATTTTCTGGCCCTTTTTTGTCGGGAAACTTCACTCTCTTCTATTTCTATTAATCTTAAGTTTGGTCTTCTTATTGTATTGTGACTTTCCTGGAGGTTTTGGGTTAGAAGCTTTTTGCATTTTGTGTTTACTTCGACTGTTGTGTTTATTCTACACTTGAGATTTTCTCTTCTGTCTCGTGTTTTCTGTTGGTAATGCTTGCATCTTTGACTTTTAATCTCTTTCCTAGATTTTCTATCTCCATAGTTGTCTCCCTTTGTGATTTCGTCATAGTTTCTCTTTCCATTTTTAGATCCTGGATGGTTTTCTTCAATAACTTTAGATGTTTTGTTTTGTTTTCCTATATTTCTTTGAGGGAGTCACTTTGTTCTTCTTAAAATCCTTTATCATTAACATGAGATGTGATTTTAAATCAGAATTTTGCTTTTCTGGTATGTTGGGGTATCCATGGCTTGTTGTGGTGGGAGTACTGGGTTCTGATGATGCCGAGCAGCCTTGGTTTCTTTTCCAAGGTTCTTGTGCTTGCTTCTCACTATCTGGTTAACTCTGGTATCAACTGGTCTTGCTGTCTCTGACTAGAGTTTGTCCCTTTTGTGAGTCTGTGATCTGGATCTTAGGTGTGTCAGCACTCCTGGGATACCAACATTCTCTGGGCCAGAATTGGGTATGGAGATCTGTGGCACAGGGTTAGTTCCTGGGAGCATATGGAAACTGGTTGGATCAAGTCCTAGGCTGCTCTGGGTTTCCTGTGCCCTGTTGGCTCCTGACAGGTCCCTCTTCAGCCACATATTGGAGCAGTAGTGGTGGTATCACCTGTAATCTTGGGTCTCACAGAACTCCTGGGAGACCAGCCCTCTCCAGGTGGGATTTTGGTACCTCTGGATCCTTTCTTAATCCTTGGCTTCTATAGAAACTAATTTCAACTAATAGCCAAACATTAAACAATTTGAAGCTAGAATCTGCTTATGAGATAGAACACACAGCATTTATCTTTCAAGGCCTGGGTTCCTCAGTTATAATATTTTTCAGGTATGTCTATGTCCAATATATTTCATAGCATCATATTTTCATTAGTGATGTCTACAATTGTATGTACAGAAGTATTCTTTCCCTTTTTCATGAGTTGACAGTTATCTAGGTTGATTGTATTTCCTACCTACTATCAACAGATTGTCTTGTTGAATGTAACTAATTGGAGGAAATCCAAAACTTTAAATTTTACTTTATCTTTACAGTAGTATATTAACTTCATATACTTTTTTTAATATTATGATATATAGGCTTTCGTGAAAAAGCCTTTGTTTGTTTGTTTGTTTGTTTTCATTTCCTAAGAAGACATTTTGAGGGCTCTAGTGACAGCTCATCTGGTAAGAGCTCTAGTCTTGAAAGCTGGACAACCTAAGTTTTATTTCTGCAACACACATAAAATCCACATCTTAGCTGCCTCAAAGCCAGTATTCTGCTAGAAGCCTTCAGATTAAGATATAGAACTCTCAGCTCTGTCTGCACCATGCCTGTCTGGACTCTGCCATGCTCCTGCCTTGATGATAATAGGCTGAACTTCTGAACCTGTAAGCCAGCCCCAGTTAAATGTCCTTTATAAGACTTGCATTGTTCATGGTGTCTGTTCACAGCAATATTCACCCTGCTTATGAAATTCTAGCTCTATTGCTCTGATATCAGAAGCAAAGACAAGGACAGCCTGAGCTGCTTATCCTTGTATACATGGCATAGTGGCAGAACAAAGAAGATAGATCCTGGATGGAAAGCAAGAACCTTACTCTCTAAAGTTGACTTTTAACTGTAAATATGCAGCATGAGATTCCCACTCCCAAACACACTGCAATTTTGAATATATGTTAAGTATTACTATAGAATTATTTCTATGGTTTATTTTATCTGCTTTCTATCTTGAATGAATAATCCTTTCAAATAGCTTCCCAATTGCTTATGACTACTGTGTAGAAAACAGTGTTTTTACATATTAAGATTATATTTATCTACTTAGCTGAGTTCTATACCTATTATAAATATGGTATTATATGGAATTATATATCAAATAAATATTTGTTTGCAAATACTACATTTTAAATTTACATTTAGGACATAAATTTTATTAGTCTTTCTTATACTAAGATCATCACTTTGACTGCAGTTTGGGAATTAGAATTATCTAGATGTCTTATTCTTAAGTGTGAACAGCTATATTGTTTTACCATTGATTATAATGTATGTTCATAATATAGTCTATTCTCCCACAGAAAATTAACAATTATATATATATAGATAATCCTAAAACACAAAAAGTTGAAGTTAATAGTCAAAAATATTTTAACAGTGCTCTGTCTGTTAAAGATATACTATTGTTATGATTCTTAGAACAAACTTAAAACAAATGAAAAGGCATTTTAAAATGTAATTTAAATATTCATGGGACTTGGAGACAAAATAGTTATTTTCAAATTCTAACAGAATGTGTTTAGACTGATTAAAAAGAAAAAACTAGTCTTGCTTTTTGAAAACACACTTGTGAACTGAATATTTCTTTATTACTTTCTTACTTATTTGTTATTCAAATAATTTTGTTAAATGTTTATTCTCAATCATATTTTTATAAAATATAATTAGTCCTGTTAAATGATGTGTCATATTCTAATTTTTATAATATTCTTGGATATAATTACACTAGAACTTGAATGTAATTTTAATAATATTTTATAAATTATATTCCTCTTAAAATTATTTTGATTGTTGAGAGTGACCTTTAAAGAGCTTGATATTATCATATAGGACAACTATTATACTTAAGCAGTGAGAATTGAAAATAATTTTAAAGTAGGTCAATTTAACATTTCAATCAATATGTATGCTTGTTTTACTTAGCATTTTAATGCTGTAGACAGGCACCATGACTGATGTAAGTCTTATAAAGGACAATATTTAATTCAGGCTGGCTTACAGTTTCAGAGGTTCAGTTCATTATCAAGGCAGAAGCATGGCACCATCCATGCAGGCACAGTATAGGAGGAGCCGTGTATATTATATCTTCATCTGAAAGCAGCTGGGATGCAGGTTTTATAGACCACACCCACAGTGACACACATATTCCAACAAGGCCATACCTACTCCCACAGGGCCACACCTTCTAATAATGCCAATCCCTGAGCAGAACATATACAAACCCTCACAATGCTTTTAAATTTTTTTTAGTTACAAAAAAAAAAAGAAAAGAAGAGAAAAATGTTGCCTATAAAGACTTTACCAAATAAGATTGTCTTATGATTCTTTTCCTTCTAGATTTGTAAAAGTTTTCATTATATTAATTTTTTAAAATAGTTTTTACTTCAATAAAATATTTTGAGCTTTCCTTTGCTTTGTATTTTTTGTCATATCATTCTTTTAACAGAGTTAACTATACTTTAATAACCTTTTGATTTTTATGGAAACCCTGGTTTGTCATAATATGTTGTTAATTTAACATGTTGTTGGTTTAGATTTCCTATGACATAGAAATTTGCATATCTGTTCTTCAGGAACATTGGTATTCACAATATTTTCCTTATTTTTATGGATTGGTTTTAAATACATTCCACATTAAGATTGGCATGTTATCTTAATTATTTTCCCTGTTTCCATGGGTTTCTAATACTTAGCCATGATTTTAATTATGATCTTGTAATAACAATAACCTCCTTTTCTGTCTAGATAATTCAGTTCTTATCTATATTCCCAAGTGTATTAGAAAGTACCTGCTATATTTTTCAAGTGCATTTTAAAATTAAAAAATCAGAAAACAAACATATTTCTTTACTGTAGTTTGTCCTTGTTAAATGTGTTGATGATGACAACTTTTACATGACCCATTTAAGCAGAAGTCCACTTAAGTAATTTGAAGTCACTTTCTATATTACTGAATTCATTATTATCATTTCTGTTGTGTTAACATAGTAAGTAAGTAACATATATTTTATATTTAAATATGTATATATATATACTTTATGCTATAGAAATATGAAATAGAGTGTGCTGAAATTGTGTATACCAACATCACTATTAGACATATTCAATTATTATATATGTTCTCTAGTATGTACCTGGATTGTCTTGTTATGTGCTTATGCCTTCCTAATGTCTCAGCTCAGCTTTTCAATTTCCTTTCGTTTTTTTCTGATTTTAATTTTACCATCATGTCATTCTAACTACTACTATAGACACTTTTTTTATTTTTTGAGAATTTCACAAATGAATATAATATATTTTAGTCATATCCATCCTCCATGCCTTTCCTTTACCTCCTCGATTGTCATTTTTCCACACAGGTTCATGTACTCTTTTCTTTAGACATAATGTATCCAGTTAGTGTTGTCAGTATGTTCTGTGGTGTAGGGTATTTCCATTGGGCACAGACACTCAACATAACTTGGGAATTCTTGAAGAAAATGTACTCTCGTACTCTATCCCAAGAGCCTTTTTTTTTTTTTTTTTTTTTTTTTTTTTTTTTGGTTTTTTTGGTTTTTTTGAGACAGGGTTTCTCTGTACAGGCCTGGCTGTCCTGGAACTCACTCTGTGAACCAGGCTGGCCTCAAACACAGAAATCTGCCTGTGCCTGCCTCTGCCTCCCAAGTGCTGGGATTAAAGGTATGCACCACCACACCCAGCGAGCCATAAATTTCTAATGTTTTTTTTCAGTTTTGGATAGGTGAGACTTTCTCATGCTATAATGATGGCTTGCTTGACCTTGTGCACTTGTGCAGGATTTGTGCATGCATTCGTAGCTTCTGTGAGTTTAAGTCTACAATATCCCTATCATGACTAGACAAATACTGTTTAATAGCAGTTCTTGTATGAGTTAGGTTTTTGTCACCTTGCATGAACTAGACACACCTGGAAAAAGGGAAACACATCTGAGAACATTCTTCCATATGATTGCTCTGCCCATCAGTCAGAGATACTTTTCATTCAGCTATGAGCAGGTGGTTCAGGGTTGTGTATTAAAGGAAGATGAGCAAAGCCTTAGGCAGTTTTTCCCATAATTACTACCTCTATTCTTCTTTGAGCTTTGCCCTTGACTTCATCAAAGTCTGATTGACATTGATGAAGATTTGTAACTCAGTAAACTCTTTTATCCCCAGTTGTTTTTCCTCAGCATTTTATCACAACAAAAGAAAACAAGCTAAGTCTCAACTCTGGCTGGCTTTTTGTCTTTCTGGCTTCTTTATTATGACGATCACTGGGAACAGATGTGTTCAAGATATCTCATTTAAGGCTGAGCATTTCACAGTTTCGTATTGTTTGCACTTTGATCACTTGTGGGTCTTTGTATTAATCATTTACTGCAAAATAGACTTTCTCTGATAAAAGTTGGGAGATATACTAATCTTCAAGTATAAATATGAATGAATAACATACACTTTAATAAGGAGCCCATTTACATGTTAAAGATAGTAAGTTTTTCTCTAAGGCCTGTATCTTACCTAGTCACAGGTTATTGGCCAAATTAACATTACTAGGCATAATTTCTGTCTTCTGAAGTGAGACTAAAAATTTAAAACCTGATAAGACTTTTTGTGTATTTAAAGAATTTCAGTCCCTTCACAAGGATGAAGATTAGAATTTTTATTTGTGAAGAAAGCTTCTTTCACCTCTAAATATTGTCTAACTTTCTATTCTTGATTATATTGATCCTTTTATTCATATATATACGTATGTATGTATATATTTTTCATTCAAGGGTACAATTATGCTTTGCCTGATTACTTTGAAACAAACGTCTTGTCTTCAAACATTTCTCATCCATTATAATATACATGAAATTAGTAACTCAACAATGTTTTACATTTTTGCTCATGTTCCCATATTACATAGAAGAACATGCCTTTCCTTTATATTCTTTCTTTAGGATGTTATAACATCTAGCATTCAGTATTCTCAAATTAAAAGGATTGACATTGCATGTTCTTCAATAAATTGAAATCTGTGAGAATAACCATCTTCTATGTTTCATGTTTTACAATGAGTAAAATTGTAGGCCTAAATCACTCAACTATGTTGAGAATTAAACTCTGAGTAGAAGTATCAGTATACAACCCAGCAAGGCATGATTAACAAGGCATGATTAACTAGAAAATAAATGATGTTCAGAATGTCACACAATAGCTACAACCAATCCACTATTAAACATACTCTTCTAAGCCCTTCTAAACATTTCAAAGCACTCATTGAACTATGATAATGGAAAGAAAGCCATTTCATTCAAAAATGTCTCAGAGGACCTGTGAAATAAAAATATATCTGTTCATTGTCATGAAAACTTTTTAAAGAACACATATATTCGCTTATCATCCACAATTTGTCATCTGCAGATTGCATTAGAAGAACCTGTAAGTAGCAGCAGCAGCAGCAACAACAACAACAAGAACAACAAGAACAACAACAATGATAAGGCTTAAGTATGCTAAACAGGTTGTCTGGGAATTATAATGTATGGAATATATATTTACATCTAAAATTCTTAGGACAGGCCCTGATGGCATCGGATAATCCCATTGACTAGTAATAATTTAGTGAATTTAATGTGTAGCTGTTTTTTCTCAGCAAGTATTCTTGGGACTTGTCAATATGTGATGAGTCCCTCCAGGACAAGAATAGAAGTGATTCACAGATTGTTCCTAACATTCTTTCACATCCAAAAGTAATGGAATTTTATTAAGTACTTTTTGATTCTGAATTGTTTGGGTAATTCACATTATTCATCCCATCCTCTCAGTATCTCAGATAAGCCCCTCCACCATCCCTCACCACACACACAAATCTTGGCTTTAGAATAAATATTAGCCTGAATGATTGAAATGAGTGTTGTCCACTAGATTATATGGGCTTGACATTGCTCATGTTCCTGTGTCCAATTAGTACGATCAAAGCATAAATCTTCTTGTTGTCTAATTTTATCTATAGTGGTGTATAACTGCACACTTTCCTTTCTTTTTGGTAAAGAATATCATTTTTTTAATGTTTAAACTAAGATATTTCAAAATGATTTAAACTGAACTCATTCACTTAGGAAACTCACATTTCATCATTAAATCCTTGCCAAAATATGAATTGCAAATGGGCATTAATGATCAAAATATTCTTAGGTGTCTATGGGCTATATTAGTGTCCTCTGTACTTTAAAGTTTTTCTCCCTATACTACCTAAAATAATACCTAAATTACTAGTTTAAACGTAAGTCTCTTGCTTTTTTTTTTAAACGTAAGACCCTTCAGTGCTTTTTAAGATAAAGTTGTCAGAATAAGTCTAGAATGTGAGATTTAAAACCAATTTATTAGCCGGGCGTGGTGGCACATGCCTTTAATCCCAGCACTCAGGAGGCAGAGGAAGGCAGACTTCTGAGTTCTAGGCTAGCCTGGTCTACAAAGTGAGTTCCAGGACAACCGGGGCTACACAGAGAAACCCTGTCTCAAAAAAAAATTATTTCCCACATCTTCACACCGCTATCATTCTAATGCCACTGGCAAGCAGATTTGCCTCACAGGTGTGTCCTAGCCTTTTCACATACAGTAAGGATGTAGCCATTTATGCATTAAATCATCATTTGGGTAAAATATTACATATCAGATACAGTTTGAGGGTTTCTGAAGAAAATGAACTTCAGGTTGTGCTAGCATCTGGATCTTGTTATTTCAATAGCTTTTCTCAGTTGTGAAAATCCGACCTAATATACACCTTCTGTCATGCTAATTGGTTCAGTTGTTTATTGTAAGCTGTGATGTTTGGAAGGCCTGCTTTGAATCCATGTGAGAATGACAATTACTTAGAAACTGACAATTACACAATTTTGAAAGTCTAAGAGCAGATGGCTCCTTTGGGTAAAAATTCAACCTCAGAATGTGATGTTTGCATATGCATTTAGATCATTCTGTCTCAACTACTTATTCCATTCGAACTCACTTAGTAGTAATATTAATTGTTGTTTTTAAATCTCAGAGTATTTAAAAATTTTAAAGTTATTATGTAAATGATATTTGCGACATGAAATTTAATGTCTGAGTTTTTAAACGTATGCTTTAATGACAATAAACAACATGGTTAATGAAACATCACCACCATCCAAATACTATTGTCCACAGTTTTCATGTAAAACTGAACCTTCTGAATCATTAAACACAGCTCTCCATATTCCCATTCTCTTCAGTCCCTGGAAGGCAATATGTTAGATTTTCTTCATGTGTATATTTGATTGTTCTGCATATTTTATGTGAATTAAATTTAACAATAATTTCAATATTATGATTGATTCAATCTTCCATTTAATTTCATGTACTACAATGCCTACTTATTTTTCTTTTTTAATTCTTTTTTCTTCACTATTTTATATGCATACTACATTTTTACCTCCACTTATCTCCAAGTATGTATTTGGATTTCTTCCATGTCATAACTGTTGTGGAATAAAACAAAAACAAACAACAATAATAACAACAATAGCATTATGAGGATTAACATACAAATGTGTCTTTGAGCTTCAGCATCAATTTTCTTTGGATACATATCTGAGAGAAATTGCTAGGTAATATGAAATATATTTTTAATTTTGTAAAGATTTGCCATATTGTTTAATATTTGCATTCCTATAGGGATTGTACAATGATTCTTATTTATCCCTATCCTCATCACTGTATTAACTTCATTACATTTTTAAAGATTGTCATTATTCTTGTAACTGGGATATATGTGATGGCTGTTCTTCGTTGTCACCTTGACTACATCTGGAAATAACTAAAACCAAACCACCTGGGAACACCTATGAATGATGCTTCCTGATTAAACAGAAAATGCACTTTAAATCTGAATTTTTGAAGTGAGGAATTCTACTGTAGATCTGGGCCCACATTTTGGTTGCATACTATATAAAAGGTGTACAAGAAGGAAGCACTTGATCTTTGCCTGCTTGTCCTCACTCTCACTTCAAAATCCATTCCTTAGGGTATCAGAGTCTACTTCTTCTGGAGTCCTCCATATACTGAAAACCTGCTGAAACATCCAACCTCATAGATGGAAAAAATGTTGGACTAGTGGAGAAACAGCCATTGTTAGAATAGTTGGTCCAGCCTTCCTGATTGCCCCTGAGCCCAGGAGCAGATCCTGTGCTCCAGCACCCTCCAACCTGTACACACCCAGAGACAGTTTGACCCCCAGGAATTCTGACACACACAGGATCATGGATAAGGCTCCAAATCCTGTCCCAATACCTGGCCTAACTGGGACATCCAGGGGCCCAGGGGATGGAGGAACTCTTGCCCAGCCAGAGATACATGTTCCTCCCGGTTTGCACATGTGCCCTGATCTTGTGCTCCTACTCTCACTTCAACCCAACACACACCCAGAGACAACTTGACTCCAAGGAGCTCTGACACAGCCAGGTTCACAGAACCAGATCTTCAGATCCCCTATCACACCCAGACATAGTCTGGCCCAAAGAAGCCTAACATAACCAGGATCACAGGAGGGACAGGCGCCATTTAGAGGCAGCAAGGCCAGGTAACACCACAGATAATCCCAGCACTTGGGAGGCAGAGTCAGGTGGATTTCTGAGTTTGAGGTTAGCCTGGTCTACAGAGTGAGTTCCAGGACAGCCA
>NC_034613.1:102841506-102849434 GCF_900095145.1 Mus pahari | reverse complement strand
AAAAGAAAAAGAAAAAAGAAAAAGAAAAGAAAAGAAAAAAAGAAAAGAAGCAAGCACAAGAACATAAGCAACAGCAACAAATGCTACTTGGCAACATCAGAACCCCATTCTTCCACCATAGCAAGTCCTGTATACCAAAACACACCTGAAAAGCAATACTCAGATCTAAAATCTCATCTCATGAAGATGATAGGAAACTTTGGGGCAGGGAAGAAACAGATATTGTTTTATTATTATTATTATTATTATTATTATTATTATTATTATTATTATTTATTGCTTTAAAACATTTACTTATTTAATCCTTCTGGGGAAAACATGGGGCTGATATATGCCTCTTATGATGATTTTCTAATTGTTTATTTTACTTATTTACATTTTAAATATTGTCCCCTTCAGCATCAATGAGAGGGAGTTCCTTGGTCTGGTGGAGGCTCAATGATAGAGGAATTTAAGAAGGACCAAGGATCTCTCTGCTCATTGATGTTGAAGGAGACTAGAACACAAGTAAACAGGTAGAAGCCCTTAAAGAGGAAACATATAAATCTTTTAAAGAAATACAGGTTCCATCTTTAAACTTTTAAAGAATCTTTACTCTGATTGATGTTGCCTCCTCCTCAAGATGCTGTTAAAACCCTTGGGTAACCAGAGGTTACATCAGACAAGTGACCTGTTTTCAGGGACTATGTATACTTAGTACCAGAGTGATCTGTAATGCAGAAGATACTCATTAGGCGTGGTCCCTGATGATTCTCTGAGTCTGCAAAGGACCCTGATATCCATAAGAAAGTACCTCTACTATGGTTGGCCTGATAAAAACATCTCCACCCCCACTGCCAGGAGCTTCTGGGCTGTGACCCTAGGGATTCCTGAGGATTTTATTTTACAGCCATCATAAAGTCTATTACGAAACTGGATGATAACTCCTCCCACTTAGAGAATTTATATCATACCTTGAAACTGTGTTTAATGTATTTATTATTTCCATTGGCTTCTATGCCTACACATACACAGACAAAAACATATGAAACATGTTGTTTTCTTCCTTTTTTTTTAAATCAGAAAAACATTTTATTTGTTTTGAAACAATGTTTCCCATTGGCAATGCCACTGCAGTGACCTTGAACCTCTGATGCGTTTTTTCTGTATTTATTTATTTATTTATTTACACTCCAGATTTTATCTGCTGCCCCCCTCCACCCTCCCACTGTTCCACATCCTATACCTTCTTTCCCCTGTCTCCATGAGGAAGTGAACACCACCCACTACCCACCTAACCAGACCTCTAAATACCTTGGGACCACCAGTCTGTTGAGGTTTAGGTCCATCTTTGAATGAACACAGACTCGGCAGTCTTCTGCTGTATATATCTTGAGGGCCTCATATCAGCTGGTGTATGCTGCCTGGTTGGTGGTCCAATGTTTGAGAGATCTTGGGAGTCCAGATTAATTTAGACTGCTGGTCCTCCTACAAGGTTGCCCTCCTCCTCAGCTTCTCCCAGCCTTTCCCCATCTCAGCCAGAGGGGGTCAGTAGCTTCTGTCCATTGGTTGGGTGCAAATATCTGCATCTGACTCTTTCAAATTCTTGTTGGTCTTCCAGAGTGTAGTCATGATAAGTCCCTTTTTGTGAGCATTCCACAGCCTCAGAAATAGTGTAAACCTTGGGACCTCCCCTTGAGCTATATCCAAATTTGGGCCTGTTGCAGGAACTTAGTTTCCTCAGGCTACTCTCCATTTCCATCCCTGCAGTTCTTTCAGACAGGAACAATTATGGGTTAGAGTTTTGACTGTGGGATGGCAATCCCCTCCCTCATTTAATGCCCTGTCTTCTTGATGGAGGTGGGCTTTATAAGTTCCCTCTCCCTACTTTTGGGCATATCATCTAAGGTCTTTCTCTTTCTGTTCAGAGAGTCTCTCACCTTCCAAGTGCCTGGTGCATTCTGAAGGACCCCCCAACCTCCTACCTCCAGAGGTTGCATGTTTCCATTCTTTCTTCTGGCCCTCAGAGCTTCAGTCCAGATTGATTTTCAGAATGGTTGTATCAGTTTGCAATCCCACTAGCAGGGGAGGTGTGTTCCTCTTTCTTCACATCCTTGCCAACATGTGTTGTCACCTGAGGGTTTGATTTTAGCCATTAGATTAGTGTAAGATGGAATCTCAGGGTTGTTTTGATTTGCATTTCTCTGATCACTATGGACTTTGAACACTTCTTAAGGTGATTCTCAGCCATTCGAGATTCCTCTGTTGTGAATTCTTGGTTTAGCTTTATGTACCATCTTTTTGATTGGGGTGTTTGGCTTTTTGGTGTTTAGCTTCTTGAGTTCTTTATATATTTTGGTATTAGCCCTCTATCAGATATGGGGTTACTGAAGATATTTCCCCAACTGTAGGTTGCCAATTTGTCTTATTGATTATATCCTTTGTCTCACAGAAGCTTTCTAATTTCATGAGGTACCATTTATCAATTCTTTATTTATGCATAAATATTCATTCTATAATCAAACAATTTTACTCCATTTTCTTTTTTTTATTATTATTTTCTTTATTTACATTTCAAATGCTATCCCGAAAGTTCATTTTCATATTTGAATATGTATCTCTCTTCTTTTTTTAAATTGATCCTGCCAGAACTTTCATCAATATTGAAATGAAGTAGCATTAGTAAGTTTTGATGAGATGAGGATATAGCTTATTGGAATACATTTTCTTAGCAATCATGAGGTTATGGGAAAAAAAGAAGCAACCAAATAAATGCTAACACACATACATACACACACACACACACACACACACACACAAAACACAAACACCAAATATCTTCAATGATTTGCATGGGCCTACGAAACATCATAGGCTAGTTTGTTGCAAATTTATATTGAATGTGGCAGAATTTGCAGGTGATATTAATATGGGGTGTATGGATCATGAATGTACTAATGCCATTATTGAAGTTGATTACTTTGGCTATTGATACCTTTATAAACAAACTATATTGATATTCTTTCTTTTTCCTCCACTCCCTCTCTCTCTTTGAATCTTTGTAGAAAATGAAAGGCTTTCACCAGTTATTGGCATCTTTAACTCAAATTTAATAGCCTTCTTTTCTAGTTTCTATTCTAAAAGAAATGTATTCTCTCAAATATGTTATTTATTATAAAGATTGCCTCTACTTTATTGATTGTTTTAATAATTTTGGTTTCTTAAATTCTATTATTTTTACCCATAAACACTTTCAATTTTACAATAATATGTTGATTTAATGTTTTGCATATTTTATTTTTATTTTTCTCTTCTAGTGCTAAGGATTGAATTCATACCTTCTCATGAGAAAAATGTTTTACCACAGAGCTACATCCATTTTTTTTCTTAATGAGTTTTATATAGATGATTTTTTCATTTTAAAATTCAAAAATAGATTATTTTCTCATAGAGTATACAACGATTAAAACTACCATTCCCTCTACTCCTCCCAGTTCCTCCCTACCTCCACTTACCTTCAAATCTATTCCCTGTCTGTATCTCATTAGAAAAATAAAAACAGCCTCAGGGCTAGAAATATGGCTAAGAGTTTAAGAGTATTGGTTGGTCTTCCAGTGGTCCTGAGTTTCATTTCCTGCACCTACATGATCTATGAGTATAGCAGAATATCATTAGAAGTCATTTTATTGACACTTTCCTATTTTCATCCAGTTTCATTTGGTTTTTCCTAGGTCTCTGAGCTATTTAGAGTCTGGTTTTTGGTTACTCAATCAGTGTCAGGTATAAATTCCTTCTCATGGGGTGGGTGTTATGTCAAATCAGACATTGGTTGGATAGTTTTACAAATTCTGTGCCATCATTGCCCTATCATATTTTGCAGGTAGGAGAGATTGCATGTAGTCCAATGTTTTCATAGCTGGGTTAGTGTCCATGTTTCTTTTTTGACAGCTTATAAACCTTCCTGCATCAAAGACACAAAAATATAGAGTGAAGGCACAAACTTACATTCTCCATATTTAATCAGTTATGTGGTTGTTGTCCTCAGTGAAGAGTGCTCACTGTAAGTTTGAGGAGAGCAAGCCTTTGTCTTGGCCACTACCTGGGATCCCCTTGACCAGCAATTCAATTGACTGCAACCTAGTCTCACTACTGAAAGCCTTATTCAGTAACAAGAATTGTTCAGTTAAGGTACAATATTCTCCATCACAATTACTCTCATTAGGATACCTTCATATATTTCAGGAAGTTTCCACTTCAATAGGTTTGAAGACCCCTCCCAGTATGATCCCCATTCTAGCCATCTTTCCTTCTTCCCTCTCCCTCTACCACATCAACCCTCCCAAGTGATCCCCTCAGCTGCTATATACACTTGACCCCAGTCTTGTCCTAAAATCTATTCTCTTTCCATGTGCCAGAGATATCCATGAATCTCTTCTAGACACGTTCTTTTTACATCTCTGGGTCTGTGAATTATAGCTTATTTATCATTTATTTATACTAATAACAACTTGTAAGTGAATACATTTCATATTGACCATTCTGGTTCTAGATTAATGCACTCGGTACGTTTTGTTTTGTTTTGTTTTGTTTGTTTCTTTATTTTTTCTTAGTTCTATTCATTTGACTGCAAATTTTATGGTGTTACTTTTTTTTAAACACCTGAATAATACTCAAATGTGTAGTGGGCCACATTTTCTTTGTTGTTGTTGTTGTTGTTGTTGTTGTTGAGGGGGACATTTAGATTTGTTTCAGTTTCTGTCTATTATAAATAAAGCTGCAGTGAACATGGTTGAGCAACTGTCCTTGTGGTAGGATGATGTCAGAAGACCTGTTGTTAAGGTCAAAATCTGAAATTACTGGAAATCCTTGATCTTGGTGAAAAATGGCAGAACCTCTTTGTCAGAGATGCTTCTTCTACTCTGGCTGGGAATCCCAGGCTTCATAACCCCTCCTTGAGGAATGTCATGTAGCCCTTAGGGAAATGACTCATCCAACTCCCTTTCTCCTGATAAGAAACCTGTTCAGCAAGCAAGTGAGATTCCTGGAATTCCTTCCCATGCTGGTGAGGTATCTCTGTACCTTATTCTTCAGACAATGACCTTTGCCCACCCTGAACATTTATACCCACATCCCAAACTTTTATATAAGTGCTGTTCATGCCAAATACAAAAAAAAAAAAAAGAAAAAAGAAAAAATTCAAGGTGCCTTTGTGAAGCTGATCTGAGAGATAATTCTGTCATCTCTGTCTTATACGTGGGAAATATGAAACCTTGTTCATTGACTCTGCTCCCTTCCTCCTAGTAGTCTAGTGGCCAGTGTCCTTTGTGTGTCCTTGATGTCCTATGGGAACTTAACTATTATTCTAAGAATACATACAAATATACAATAGCTTATAAACTTATAACACATTATTACATCCCAGTTTAGATATTTTTTTATTTTTTTAAATTTTAGATATTTTTATTTTATGTGTCAGTATTTGCCTCCATGAATATATGTATAGAAGTTTAATGGTTGGTATATGCAGAGATCAGAAAAGGTTATTGAATTTTGTAGGAGTTAAAGTATGGATGATAGTGAGCCACCAATGGGAGTTGAGAACTAAACTTGGATTATTTGTAAGAGGATCGAACACTTTTAACCAATGAGTTTTCTTTTGAGCTCTGTTGTTGAATTCTTTCTTCTACTATTTTGTCAATGCTCTATGCATTCGTATTAATTGCAGATATTGTTCTATCACAGTTCTCTGTCAATTTCCTTTCTTAATTTGTTATCACTCTAATCTTGGTCTCATACACTCAATTTAGTGTTGTTTCTTAGTTTCATGTTTTTAGAACAGTTTGAAGAGTTTGATATTAATCCTTAAATAGTTGTTTAACTTGAACAGCATAGCCATGTTTTTGGAATTTTTTTAGAAGGTCTTAGTTTAGTTCTGTATTCAGTCTTCATGCAATAGGTTTCTAGCAATTTGTCTATTTTATCTGTGTTTTAGCTTCAGTAACTAAAACTTTTCTGACAGAAATACTATTGTTCCATTTGGGAATACATTTCTGTATTTGTTGTACTTTTGCTTGATCAAAGATTTCTCCTATAAACACAAAGATCGTTTGTGTTTAATGTAGTAGATTTCATTTTATGTCTATTTGTTATGTCAAATTATTATTACCATGCTTTCATTTTCAGAAGATTCACATGAATTAATCTTTGGTTTTCTGATTTCTATTGTCCCAATCCACTAATAAAATTTCACACTGTAAAGGAGTCGAAGTGTAATCCAAATAATTAGACATCACTTCTTCCTAATCTGAATTTGAACATGAGAAACAATCCAGATAATACTTGGAATTTCTTACTATTTAAGCTGTGAATATCCAGCTAAACAAGAACTCACGTAATCTAAAGTACATGCAATTACACTACATAAATTACAGTAACATATTTACTATGATAAAGTATGGGCTATACTTGAAATTACATTTAAACTATACACTCTATAGAAACATATTCAAAACTTATTTTTTGTTCTTAGTATACTTTTTATTTATATTATTAAATTAGAGAGTAACTATAGTTTTAATTAAAATAGCTCAAAATTTAAAACATTATGACAAAAAAAAACTTTTGAAAGAGTAAGTGGCATTATTTATCATTTTTAGAAAAATTCGTGGTTTCTGGAATTGAGATTCATGTTTATTAAGCACTGATAGTGGTTTTGAATGTCTGATAATATACTATAAAATTGCAACAGTTTCATATTAATAAGTCATGTAACAAAGATGAAAGAAATATGGTTATATAACACTACTACAATAAACAAAATGCTACAGCCCGTGTACTTTCCAGAAAGTCCACAGAAACCCAAGAGATCCTTGATCCTACTAGTCCATATTGTAAGACATCCTATGATCATGGATTGGTAGGATCAACATAGTAAAAATTGCCATCTTACCAAACGCAATCTGCAAATTAAATGCTATCCTCTTCAAAATTCCCAGATAATACTTCACAGTCATGGAAAGAGCAATTTTCAAATTCATCTGGAATTAAAATAAAACAAAAACAAAACAAAACAAAACAAACAAGCAAACAAACAAAAAACAAGAAAGCCCAGGATATAGAAACCTATTCTCAATCATAAATGAAGGAGGACTCAAT
This sequence comes from Mus pahari, assembly GCF_900095145.1. Taxonomy (NCBI): domain Eukaryota; kingdom Metazoa; phylum Chordata; class Mammalia; order Rodentia; family Muridae; genus Mus; species Mus pahari. The sequence goes on along the minus strand of NC_034613.1, from coordinate 102,842,300 downwards.
ATCTCTGACCACAAAGTTGTACTACAGAGCAATAATGATTAATAACTATATGGTATTGGTATAGAGACAGGTAGAAAGATCTATGGAATAGAAGTGAAGACCCAGAAATAAACTCACATACCTATGGCCACTTGATCTTTGACAAAAGAGCTAAAATCATCCAGTGGAAAAAGGACAGTATTTCAACAAATGATGCTGGTTAAACAGTCATTTGGCATGTAGAATAATGCAAATTGATCCATTTTTATCTCCTTATACAAAGCTCAAGTCCAAGTGGATCAAGAACCTCCACATAAAACCACATAAACTGAATCTAAATAAAGAAAACAATAAAAAATATTTTGAAAAAAACTGAATATAATAGAAAAGAAAGTGGATAATACCTAGAACACACATACCAGCACAGGGGAAATTTTTCTGAACAGAAAGAATACTACTGAGAGATTGGGAAAAAAAATCTTCATTAACCAAACATCCAACAAAGACCTAATATCCAAAATATATAAAGAACTTAAGAAGTGAACCACCAAATAAATGAAGTGAACAAACTTTTAAAATCGGGTATATAACTAAACAGATAATTCACAGCAGAAAAATCTTGGATGGTGTACTGGATAGCTTTGTGTCAACTTGACACAGCTGGAGTTATCACAGAGAAAGGAGCTTCAGTTGGGGAAGTGCCTCCATGAGATCCAGCTGTAAGGCATTTTCTCAAGTAGTGATCAAGTGGGGAAGGCCCCTTGTGGGTGGTGCCATCTCTGGGCTGGCAGTCTTGGGTTCTATAAGAGAGTGGA
>NC_034613.1:102833902-102839931 GCF_900095145.1 Mus pahari | reverse complement strand
CTATAAGAGAGTGGACTGAGCAAGCCAGTAAAGAACATCCCTCCATGGCTTCTGCATCAGCTCCTGCTTTCTGACCTGCTTGAGTTCCAGTCCTGCATTCTTTGGTGATCAAAAGCAGTATGGAAATGTAAGCTGAATAAACCCTTTCCTCCCCAACTTGATTCGTGCAGGAATAGAAACCCTGACTAAGACAGATGGCTAAGAAGCTCCTAAAGAAATGTTCAACATCCTTAGTCATCAGGGAAATGCAAATCAAAACAAACCTGAGACTCCACTTCACATCAATCAGAATGGCTTACATCAAAAACTCAGATGACACCAGATGCTGGCAAGGATGCAGAGAAAGAGAAACACTCTACCATTGCTGGTGTGATTGCAAGTTGATACCACCACTCTGCAAAACAACCTGGTGGTTCCCCAGAAAAGTGGAATCAGTTCTTCCTAAAGACCCAGCTTATGCCTCTCTTGAGCATATACCCACAATGAAGACCTACGAAACCACAAGGACACATGTTCCAACATGTTCATAGCAGCCTTATTTGTAATAGCCAGAATCTGGAATTAACCCAGATGACCCTCAGCTGAAGAATGGATACAAAACTTTGGGGGATTCTCCATACCATAGGTGTCCTCACACACACAGGATCTTGGGATTACTGGTGAGTGGAACACAACATCTGTTCCAAAACAACCCAGAGTGGCCTGCGTAAGCAGGAACAGGGACACAGGAAACGCGCCAGATCAGCAGGTGGGGTTCTGTATGATTGGCTTCAGCCCTGTGCCATCTTGGGTGCAAACTTGGCCAATGGATCCACGGTCCCCAGAGGACTCTCCATGACACAGGTCTCCTAGCACACCTAGGATCTTAAGATCACTGCAGAGATTCAACCTCCAGAAAGGGCTCCCAGGACTCAGGTGAGAGCACCAACTTGTGTCCCAGGTCTCTCAGAGAACAGTCTGAGCAGGAGAGCACCCAGGGCACAGAAGCAACAGAGCTTCTTGAGCAGGATCTCTTCCAGCCTTCTTCTGCATCCAGGAGTCAGAGCTGAGATCCCTACCTCTGAACACCTTCCCCACCAGAGGAGAGTCAGTCTCCAGGGAGGACACTGACCACAGGACTCAGACGAGAGCACCATCTTATAAAATGGGTCTCTCAGAGACCAGTCTGCTCAGGAGAGCATGTGGGCCACAGAAGAAACAGAGCTTCTTGGTCAGTGTCTCTTCAGGTCTTCATCATCAGACAGGAGGCAGAGCTGAGCTCCAGACCTCTGTAAACCTTCCCTGCAACAAGAGAGCTTTCCTGTAGAGAGCACACTGGGACTCAGGAAAGAGTTGAACTCCCAGGAGTACTGAAAGGAGGAACAAGCTCCAGCCAGAGACAGCTATAACATCTAACACCAGAGATTACCAGGTGACAAAGACAAGCATAAGAATCTTACTAACAGAAACCAAGACCATTCAGCATCATCAGAACCCAGCATGCCCAGCACAGCGAGTCCTGGATACCCCAACACACCCAAAAAGTAAGAATCATATATAAAATCATATCTCATGATGTAGGTAGAAGATTTTAATAAGGGTGTTAATAACTCACTTAAAGAAATACAGGAGAACACTGCTAATGAGGTAGAAGATCTTAAAGAGGAAGGAAAAATTTCCCTCAAAGAATTATAGGAAAACACTGCTAAACAGGTAGAAGTCCTTAAAGAGGAAACACAAAAATCCCATAAAGAATTACAGGAAAACATATCCAAACAGGTGATGGAATTGAACAAAACCATCTAAGACCTAAAAATGGAAGAAGAAACAATAAAGAAAACCCAAAGGGAGACAACACTGGAGAAAGAAATCCTAGGAAATAAATAAAGAACCATAGATGTGAGCATCAGCAACAGAATAGAAAAGATAGAAGAGAAAGTCTCAGGTCAGAATTCCATAGAAAACATGGAAACAACAATAAAAGAAAATGCAAAATGCAAAAAGATCCTAACTCAAAACATCCAGGAAATCCAGGACACAAGGAGAATACCAAACATAAGGACAATAGGTATAGATGAGAAAGAAGATTTTCAACTTAAAGGGTCAGTAAATACCGTCAAAAAAAATATAGAAGAAAACATCCCTAACCTAAAGAAAGAGATGCCCATGAACACATAAGAAATGTACAGACCTCCAAATAGACTGGACCAGAAAAGAAATTTCTCCCAACACATAATAATCAGAACAACAAGTGCACTAAAAAAGATAGAATATTAAAAGGAGTAAGGGAAAAATATCAAGTAACATATAAAGGCAGACTTATTATAATTACAACAGACATCTCACCAGAGAATATGAAATCACAAAGATCCTGGACAAGTGTTATACAGACTCTAAGAGAACAAAAATGCCAGCCCAGGCTACTATANCCAGCAAAACTCTCAATTACAATAGATGGAGAAACCAAAATATTCTATGACAAAACCAAATTCACACATCTTTCTACGAATCTAGCCTTTCAAAGGATAATAAAGGGAAGACTCCAAAACAAGGAGGGAAATTATGCCCCAGAAAAATCAATAAAGGTATCCTTCAACAAACCAAAAAGAAGATAGTCCCAAGAGTAGAATCCCAACTCTAACAACAAAAATAACAGGANGCATCAATTATTTTTCCTTAATATCTCTTAATATCAGTGGACTCAGTTCTCCAATAAAATGACATAGACTAACAGACTGGCTACACAAACAGGTCCCCACATTTTGCTGCTTAAAGGAAACCCAACTAGGGACAAAGACAGACACTACCTCAGAGTAAAAGGCTGGAAAAAAATTTCCAAGCAAATGGTCTGAAGAAACAAGCTGAAGTAGCCATTCAAATATTGAATAAAATGGACTTCCAAAACAAAGTTATCAAAAAAGTCAAGGAGGGAAACTTCATACCCATCAAAGGTAAAATCTTCCAAGATGAATTCACAGTTCTGAATATCTGTGCTCCAAATACAAGGGCATCTACATTCATTAAAGAAAGTATAGTAAAGCTGAAAGCACACAATGCACCTCACACAAGAATAGTGGGAAACTTCAACACCCCACTCTCACCAATGGAATCCTGGAAACAGAAATTAAACAGACACATGGACACTAACAGAAGTTATGCAACAAATGGATTTAATAGATATCTACAGAACATTTTATCCTAAAACAAAAGGATATACCTTCTTCTCAGCATCACATGGTACCTCCTCCAAAATTGACCATATAGTCAGTCACAAAACAGGCCTCCACAGATAGAAAAATATTGAAATCATCCCATGCATCCTATCAGATCATCACTGACTAAGGCTGATCTTCAATAACAGCATAAATAATAGAAAGACAACATTCACAAGAAAACTGAACAACACTCTTCACAATGATAACTTGGTCAAGGATGAAATAAAGAAAGAAATTAAAGACTTTTTAGAGTTTAATGAAAATAAAGCCACAACATACCCAAAATTATGGGACACAATGAAAGCATTCCTAAGAGGAAAACTCATAGCTCTGANTGCCTCCAAAAAGAAACTAGAGAGANCATACACTAGCAGCTTGACAATACACCTTAAAGCTCTAGAACAAAAGGAAGCAAATTCACTCAAGAGGAGGAGATGACAGAAAACAATCAAACTTAGGGCTGCAATCAACCAAGTGGAAACAAAAAGAACTACTAAAAGAATCAACCAAACCAAGAGCTGGTTCTTTGAGAAAATCAAAAAGGTAGATAAACCCTTAGCCAGACTAACTAGAGAGCACAGTGAAAGTATCCTAATTAACAAAATTAGAAATGAAAAAGGAGACATAACAATCTGAGGAAACCCAAAGCATTATCAGATCCTACTCTAAAAGGCTATATTAAACAAAACTGGAAAACCTGGATGAAATGGACGATTTCTGAGACAGATTCCAGGTTCCAAAGTTAAATCAGGATCAGATTGATGATCTAAACAATCTCATTTCCCCTAAAGAAATAGAAGCAGTCATTAATAGTCTCCTACCTAAAAAAAAGAAAAAAAAAAAAAAAAAGGAAAGAAACAGATGGGTTTAGTATCATACCTTCAAAGGAGACCAAATTCCAATTGTCCTAAAACTATTCCAAAAAATAGAAACAGTAGGTACTCTACCCAATTCATTCTTGAAGCAACAATTTCTCTCATACTAAACCTCATAAAGACCCAACAAAGAAAGTGAACTTGTGACCAATTTCCCTTATGAACAGCGATGCAAAAATACTCAATAAAATTCTCAGATATTAGCCCAGAAAATTAGAATTTCCAAGACAAAATTTACAAAACACATGAAACTAAAGAGGAAGGAAAACCAAAGTGTGGATACTTAACTCCTTAGAATGGGGAAAAAAATTCCCATGAAAGAAGTTACAGAAACAAAGTTAGGAAGCTGAGACAGGAGGAAAGACCATCCAGAGACTGCCCCACTGGAGAATCCATCGCATATATGCCCACCAAACCTAAACACTATTGCATATGCCAGCAAGATTTTACTGACAGTATACTGACATAGCTCTCTCTTGTGAGTCTATGCCAATGCCTGGCAAGTGCATAAGTCATCTATTGGATAGAACACATGGCCCCGAATGAAGGAGCTGGAGAAAGTACCCAAGGAGCTAAAGGGGTCTGCAACCCTATAGGAGGAAAAAAGATGAACTAGCCAGTACCTGCCAGAGCTGTGTCTCTAGTTGCGTATGTAGCAGAGGATGGCCTAGTTGGCCATCAATGAGAGGAGATGCCATTGGTCTTGCAAAGATCATATGCCCCAGTACAGCAGAATGCCAGGGCCAGGAAGCAGGAGTGGGTAGGTTGGTAAGCAGGGCAGAAGGAGAGTATGGGGGGTGGGGGTTTGGTTGTAGATAGCATTTGAAGTGTAAATGAAGAAAATATCTAATAAAAAAAAGAAAAAATGTTCTATTGTTCTCGCAAACCGAATCAAAGAACACATTGTGATCAAGTAGGCTTCATCCCAGGGTTGCAGGGATGGTTTAATATACAGAAATCCATCAAAGTAATCCACTATATAAACAAAAACAAAAACCACATGATCACCTCGTTAGATGCTGAGAAAGCATTTGACAAAATCCAACATCCATTCATGAAAAAAGTCTTAGAATGATCAGGAATTCAAGGCCCATACATAAACATAATAAAAGCAATCTATAGCAAACCAGTAGCCAATATCAAACTAAATGGAGAGAAACTTGAAGCAATCCCACTAAAATCAGGGACTAGACTGGGCTGCCCACTTTCTCTGTATCTATTTAAGACAAAACTTGAAGTCCTAGCCAGAATAATTAGACAATAAAAGGAGATCAAGGATATACAAACTGGAAAGTAAGAAGTAAAGATGCCACTATTTGCAGATGCTATGATAGTATATATAAGTGACCCTAAAAATTCCACCAGAGAACTCCTAAACCTGATAAACAGCTTCAGTGCAGTAGCTGGATATAAAATTAATTCAAACAAATCAGTGGCCTTTGTCTAGACAAAGGATAAACAGGCTGAGAAAGAAATTAGGCAAACAACAGCATTCACAATAGTCACAAGTAATATAAAATGCCTTAGTATGACTCTAACTAAGGAAATGAATGTTCTGTATGATAAGAACTTCAAGTATCTGAAAAAAGAAATCAAAGATCTCAGAAGATGGAAAGATCTCCCATGCTCATGGATTGGCAGGATTTATATAGTTAGCAGTAGGAGATGTGTTTAATCCTTTAGAGACTTGAGGACCCAGGGAAGGCCGAGGCCTGGTGAGTGGGGGTGACAACTTCTCAGAGGCAAGAGAGAGGAGGTATAGGATGAGAAACAGTGGAATGGAAGACCAAGGTGGGGAAATGACTGCTTTAGAGAAAGGACTCTGTGAGGGGGTATTGGTAAGTGTAGGCAGCAATTGAGTGTAAAGAAAGTAAGAAAGAGAGAAGAGAGACAGAGACAGAGACAGGCGGGAGAGAGAGAGAGAGAGAGAGAGAGAGAGAGAGAGAGAGAGAGAGAGAGA
>NC_034613.1:102815969-102833853 GCF_900095145.1 Mus pahari | reverse complement strand
GAGAGAGAGAGAGAGAGAGAGAGAGAGAGAGAGAGAGAGAGAATAAATATTTAAGATTTTAGGTTTTTGATTAAGAATTTTATGTATTATTTTAGAAATATTAATGTTTTTAATTTAAGAAAATATTTAACAGAATAGATATTTTGAATTACTAGGATTTTAGCTGTACTAATATATACATATATATGTTTTTAATATTCTAAAGGAAAATTATGTCACAATTTTTATGAAAAATGACATAACAGCTTAAATAATTTCAGAAAGTACCATATTTATAGTAAATTTTTCTATTTAAATTAAAATTCAATAATTTTCAGATTATAGATTATATAGTAATAAAAATAATTCTGAAAGTTACATCTGAGAATAATATCTTAAATAGAATGTATTTTACATTTAAAATGTATGGTTCTTTTTTTGAAGAATAGTAGGTAGCAAGCCTTTTGGTCCTCAAGGAACAAATGTCAAGGAGTTAACAATGTTAAAGCTTAATTTTAAAATACCATGTATCATAATATAGCTAATTTGGTTGATCATGTAACAAATTAACAATCAATTATAGATCATATCTCCAGAGATAATATCTAAAATTAAGGTTAATATATGAATTTATTACATATTAAAGGTATATTATATGTAATACTTTATTTAAAATAGTACAACTTTCAAACAAAATGTTCACGGATGGAGAAAAGCCAAACATTTTAGGCTTACTTTCATTAAAATCAGTATTAACTAGTTAGATATTTTCAAGTGATTTTTTTTCTTAAATTCCAATTAGAAATGTGTAGTTATAAACTGTAAGTGAATGACTGGCAAATTTTATGAGGGAGAAGTGTGTTATGCTGATAATCTTCTACCTCCCAACTGAAACATTTCTTCCTATTAGCAGACTCCTTTTTTCTTAGGAAGAGAAACTTAAAAATGCTTAAGAGTTAAACAAAACTTGTAGGCCTCAGAAAGCTCATGGAATTTCCAATGACTTTCCCCAACTTATGAAAGCAGAAATAATTGGAGGATAGAGAAAATTCTTCACCTGGCTTAACTACCTATGAGTTATGCTGGGAGCTTCAGTGTTGCATACAGCATCTTTAAGTCATCATGTATAGTATATCATGTAAAATTTTTGATGATACAGTTGACTTTCACTACCTATGCTACTGTAAGTAACCTCTCACATATACTCCTGTAAGTAATCCAATAAACTCACAGAATAAGCAAGGTACTCTAGGCTGGATTTATTTTTTTTTCTATAGTTAGTGCTCTATATGGAAAGAATAGACATTTTTCATCACTTCCAGGGGTTGGGAATCACAACACAAAGCAAAATACTAAAACTTCATTTATTTTGCCATTAACCAGCAATCACCACTGAACTCTCCATATGACTTTTTACCTCTAACATTTCATGTGCCTGAATACATACAAAACCTCAGAGCAATTATCAAAAGAAAATAAAAGGTAAATATTTAATCTATACCAGAGCTACAGTTTTCTGTACCTGCTTTTATCTTTAAATCATGGTCTGATCTTAAGGGACTTAATAAAAGATATATCATTTTCTAGTTACACTTACAAGCTGTAAATATTTATTTTATCAATACCATTTTACTTTTGAAAAATAGTTCCTTACAAAAATGACTACTATGTGTACATCTTAGGAAATTTTGCGACAGTGCATTTGGAAATTGAAAATATCAAATGCTGAGGAAAGTATAATAATAAAAAAAACTGTGTTACCCAGGGTTTCTGCTATACTAATAGTTATATAGAAATCTCAAAAATAGTATTTGGATGACATTTCATTTTTAATATCTCAGCAAATGTAACAGAATTAAGGAAAATTTCCACATTTATAACTTTCCTTTTTCCTATATTGTTTGTATTCATAAGACTTTGGGGATGACCAGATCACTGTTAGCCTATGTAATTTTGGAGAAAAATGCAGTGTGATATTGCTGCAATTCTTGGTAATAACAATTTTAGGTAAAAGTGATATGCTCCAGTGCAAATGACCAAAACCAACAATTTTTTTTCTGCTTAAAATTATGAAGTAACAATACCTCAGTGATATTTGTATTTGAGCAGGCTTTCAAAATACTGCTTTCAGTTTTTAAAAAAAAAATTATAGTTTTTTATGGAATTTCTCAAATGAGCCATTTCAAATTTTCTAACAATATGATTTTATATTATGTCATAGATTGAATAAGAATGATAGCATCCTAACATTTAACAATGAGGCGTATTAACCATCGACCAATTAATCAAATATGAACTCATCTATAAACTTCCAATATTATATATATTTTTTAAAGATTTATTTATTTATTATGTGTAAGTACACTGTAGCTGTCTTCATATACTCCAGAAGAGGGTATCAGATCTTGTTACGGATGGTTGTAAGCCACCATGTGGTTGCTGGGATTTGAACTCAGGATCTTTGGAAGAGCAGTCTTTGCTCATAACCACTGAGCTATCTCTCCAGCCCTGCAATATTATGTTTTTTAAAAAATATTTATTTATATAGTTTGTGTGTGAGTCCACTGTTGTGGTCTTCAGACATATCAGAAGAGTGCATTGGATGCCATTACAGATGGTTGTGATCTACCAAGTGGTTACTGGGAATTGGACTAAGGACCTCTGAATAAGCTGTCAATTCTCTGAACTGCTGAGCCATCTCTCTAGCCCACAATATTAATTATTACTTCCTATATTCAATGAGCTAATATTTATGTTATAAATGCAGAAAATAGAAAATATTTCTACAAATTTTTTTTTGTCGTTCTTGCAAAGGATGTTAATATGAACATTTAGAATTTGTACCATATGCACATTATTCAATTTATATTTATATCTATCTGTTCTGGTTAGTTTATTTCTCTATTTGACACAGACTACAACTCATAGAATATCTCCTTTAGATTGGCTTATAGGCATGTCTATGGGATAATTTTAAGTGTTGGCACTCATGCTCAGATGGCACTGCAATAAATCAGAATGTTGTCTGAGCAAGTCACAAGGAAGAAGTCAGTAAGCAATGTTCATCATGTCCTCTGATTCAGTTACTGTCTTGTAAGTTCTTGTCTTAAGTTTTCTTCATGATAGACAGCAAACTAATTAGCTGTAAAGATGAAAGACCCTTTGCTTGCCAAATTGCCTTTAGTCATGGTGTTTATTACAGAGATACAAAGCACAGTAGAACACTATCACTAATACTGACCTTCTTGAAATAATGTTGTGAAGATGGTAGATATAATTATTCATATTTTTTCTGTTAGACAAATTTTTAGACAAAATTTTCCAAGGAATTTTCCAAAGCATTTAGGTACTTGTACTTAGGTAGTAAATGACATGGGATGCAACTAGTTCCCATATTCCATTACAATGATTATAGTCATATTGCAATACACTGGTTTTCAACAATGTGCCAGTAAAGTTTAAAAAAGAATATATGACAAGTGAATAGCATACAGCCATCTAGCTCCAATTAAATATGCTAGAGTTGAAATTATGGCATTTCTTTATATATATTGCTGTCTTATTAAGTGTTTCTATTGCTGTGAAGAGACATCATGACCACACCAACTCATGTATACATTTAATTGGGGCTGGGTCATAATTTCCAAGGTTTAGTCCATCATTGTCATAGCAGGAAGCATGGCAGCATAACAGCAAACATGGTGCAAGAGAAGGACCGGAGAGTTCTTTATCTGAATTAGCAGGCTGCATCAAGATACTGTGGGCTATTGGCCTGGCCTGATCCTTTCAAACCTCAAATCCCACCCCCAGTGACACCTGTCCTCTAACAAAATGACATCTACACCAACAAACTGTATAACCTCAGAGTATCTTTGCCTATGGGCTCATGGGCCAAGATTTCAAACACATGATGAGTCTATCGGACTACTCGTATTCACACCACCACACTTAGTTGGGTTCCTCAAATACCACCCACCATCTTTGACATACTTACTTCAACAAGGACATACATATAACAACAAAGCCACACCTCCTAATAGTGCCTCACCCTATGTCACTATAGGGGCCATTTCATTCAAACTATCACAGTTGCTATTATCTCAAAATTTAGCATTGATTTCAGATGGTCATTTTTTATGCACTAAAAATCAAGGATAAAAAGGTATCATCATTCTGGGAGTATTATATTAAATGTTACATATTCTATTTCTGTATGCTAAAGATAAAAGGAAGAGTTAAGTTTATACACATTTTATCAACAAAAATTGAGAAATGGACCAAAATTACAGATGTACATTATGAAATGAACATTCTTTTCCAATACAAATTATTTTTTTACTAATACTGTCCACAAGCTAAGATATAAAATAATCTAAATAGAATTAAAGTAATTGTATTTATTCAGGGCTCAAAGCACAATACATGGATATAGTTAAATAAAATACACATTAAAGTGATAGAAAAGTCAAATATGTAGAAACTAAACAGCACAGGTGAGCAATTCAGGTAAGCAATTCATGGGTCAGAGAAGAAACTACAATATTTTCTTAATATGAGCCAAAGAACATAACATATCACAGTAACCAATGTCAATAGACAAAATAAAATATCATCACAATACAAATTTACAATAAAAACAAGGTACGGAGACAAGAATAGGTTCTTTGAAGACATTGTGGTACTTTGAATATGGAGAGTCCCGCATAATCTTGGATATTAGTTGGTGTTTTAGGGGAGATTTAGGTAGTATAAGCTCACCTACGTCTCTACATTGTGCTCTCTAGTTATGAGCCTTTAGCTTCCTGTTATTGCTACAATTGCTGCCACTTACTGCCATTTTTCTCTTTGCTTCAACTGAGAAAATTATTCCATAATATTGAGTTATAGACAAACCTGTAGAATATTTTATAAGTACTGATTGATGAGGAAAGTTCCATCCTGTTATGGATTATTCCATTCCTGGGCTCAGTTCTATAATAAAAATATAAGCAAGTCCTTAGAATCCTTATGACAAAAAAGAGAGAGAGAGAGAGAGAGAGAGAGAGAGAGAGAGAGAGAGAGAGAGAGAGAAACAGAGAAACAGAAAAGAGAGGCATATAGAAGCCAAAGGAACAAGCCAGTAAGGAAAACCTCTCCATAAAGTCTGCATGAGCTCTTGCCTCTGCTTTTCATGCCCTGTTTGAGTTCCTGTTCTAAATTCATTCGATGATGTACAGTGATGTGTAAGTTTGCCAAATAAAAGAACTTTCTCCCCCAATTGCTTTCGTTATGGTGTTTCATTACAGCAACTATAACCATAACTAAAATAATATCTAAATAAATATAATCACAGATTAAATTCATTGAAATAAAAAGTACTTTCCCACCATGCTTTACAAACTTTATGAAGATTTTAAAATAATATAATGAGTAATGTTAAGCAAATAATACATTTCACAATAAGTTAAGTAATTCATAGAAAAACCCAAATTGCTAAAACAATCACAACATAAAACATAAATGGCACTTTTGCTAATGATTAAATTTGTCAAAGATTCTATACAAAAGTAAATCTCTAATGAGAGATATTCACTGGTAAATTCTTCTAACTCTTTAATGAAGAATAATAACACTTTTGTAGTTCTTAGGAACAAAGAAACAAATGGAGAGACTGTAGGGATTAAAAAAACTCATTTTAAGTACTTAGTATAAATCAATTTATAACAAATGATAGGAATAAGAATTGAAAAAGATATAATTAAATACATATACCATAAATACAAATGCATTAATCTTGAGGAAAATAGCCAATCAAACTTAGTGATCCATCTTCTACACTAATAAAAATATTCTAATCTCTATGTGAAAACCAAACAGAATAATGGACAAACATTACTTGAACAGAAATTGCAAAGATTATTATCCATATATTGAATAAGCATAATAAAAAGTATTCGGTGTGATTATCAGGAAAATTTTTATTAGAGGTATAGTGATATATCATTACCATTATCCAAGTAGGATTAAAACCAGTAATGAAGAGAATATATTGAGTTGTCAAAAATATTGATGATTTCATGTTGATAAAAAGTGACAGTAGTTAAATTCTTACAATATAAGTATGAGAAATTGAATTCAATTTCCCAGAACCTATGTAAAAATTTGGTACTGTGTGTCAATGATCCAGTGGCTACTGTGGTAAGATGAAAAATAGAGATAGATATCTTGGGGAGTTTGTGAGCCCCAAACTCAAGTTTACCCTCTGATTTCTACATCCTCATTGTGGCACTTATATTTTATAGTCATACATATGAACATACACATATATGATATCAGAATACATATATGTGACCTCAAATTTTTATGCATAGTGATAGGAGTATAAATTGTTTATAATCATTCTAAAATATCAGTTTAGAATTTATGTAAAGCTAAATATACTATATTCATTTATATATGATGCATGATGTAAGATATATGATATATAATGTATGTTATATGATATATAATATATAATACAATATGTCACCCAGTCACCTATTAAATACATTCTTAACAGTTTTACTACATAGATGAATGTATCTATTTGAAAACCTATTTGAAATTTCTGTGTGATCTGTTGGCATTAACACATGCTTCCTCATGAAATTCTTCCCACTTCATTGCCCTTATTTCTGCCCCTTGCTAGCTCTAATCATAATCGTTGTGATCATTCTCTGATAGTGTCTCTTTGTTAAAAGATAATACCCTATGAGTATCACAAATGTTTTGTCCTCTTATCAACAGAACATTTTACTTCCTTTGTTACGTTTTATCTTTCAAAGGACACTTGTAAAATCTTGGGAGATATAGTTTCTCCCTGTGGAACAAAGGACACATTTTCTTACAGCTTGGGAGATAAAGGCAGTCTTTCATTGGAACTGGAAAGCAGACAGTTTTCTTGGCTATAATAAAAGATTTAGGTCTTCAGAAGTCACTACTTTTCTTCTTTCATTCACCTACCGTATGTGCAAAAGTTAGCTGGTGCACTTCCCCCAGCTATTTGGGAGCTGATTCTAGGATAACTCATGCCAATACTGATGCTCTGGTTATATCCATCCACACAGTAAGCTCTGAGTCTTTTGTCCAGACATCAAAGAAATTATGACAAATTAAGTTGTTTCGTTAAATAGAACAAAACCCCAGATTCCTTTTAATTTTATTAATGGTAAGTGTTAAATACTTCTTTTCTGAACAACTTATTTTTTGTCTCTCTTTAAGAATATGTCAGTTGACCTGAACTGATTACTTTAACTAACATTAATAATTTGGAAATGGCCTTAAAATATTAATGGAATTCCAACACACAGCTTCTGTAATACGTTACTTGGTTTCTCTTAGGAATTTCAATAGCAGTAGTCCCTGCTGCATCTTCTTGTCCTTTTAAATATATTTATTCTTGTTTTTATTTTCTTATCAGTGTGAATGATACTATTCCCTAAAATATTACCTAGGTAGGAATTTTAAATTATCCTTGAAACCTCAAATGCTTTTGAATAATTCTTTTTGATGCATTTAATGTATTTGATGTCTTCACATGAATCAAGTATTATCCACTCTCCCATTCATAAATTTTGTTCATGCACTGATTATTGTATGTTGTTTATAATTGCAGCCATTAAAAAGATCTTAGGACTTTAGTTTTCTAATCTTATCCAGTCTGTTGTCTCTTCTACTGGATTACCTATTAGTTAATGAGAACTATTTTGAGAAGACAGATTGCCCTTTGTCTTTCATTAGATCTCAAATTGACAACGTGGGAATATTTCAGTCTGGCAGACAATTCATGGTTATAATGACAAATACTTATTAAAAATACATTACTAACATTTGCAAACATTCTGCTTTGAAACTATGAAATAATAAAAACCTACTGAAAATATTAATATTAAAATAAATATTCATATTCTCAACAAACACAAGAACTTCAAAAGTAGATCCATTTGATCACTTGGAAAATTAATTAGAAATGAAGAACCAATTCTTCATAGTGCTGCATAACAGTATATAGTTATATGGGGTATTCCTACAAATCATAAATATAGCAATTAATACTGCTATAAAATAAGAAAGTGGTGAGAAACATACATCATTCTGTTGTTAGAAATGTGTTGATACATGAGAAATGAAGTTAAAATAGGATATTTGGCATTTTCTTCTTGAATTTCCCTTTTCCAAATTTAGATTGTGAGTACATTATGCCCTCCCAGATAATTGCAGAACAACTTCTGTATTAGAGACATCTGATTAGGATCCTTAGCAACCCATGATGTCAACCGATTTTCACATGAAATATATTTGTAAATTCTAAAGATTCAATTTGTATGAATGATTTCATTCTTTCCATGGTGATAGATTTAGTTTTTACTACAAATTTAAAATATATCATTGACTATTGAAAAAACAATTTTAAAGTAAATCTCTGTCTCTCGTTTCCTTTCTTCTCTCAGTTACTCCTTCTCTGTCTTTACTCATCTCTTTCAATCAGTAAAATGACACATAATCTCGTGATTTCAGCCATGTAGGCACAATTTTGAATAAGTCAATGTATAGTGCCTTAAACTATAGTAATTTTAAAGATTTGTCTCCACCATTTTATAAGTACACTGAGACTAGAAACCTGACTTCTCTTTATGTCATAATCTTAAATTTTATATACAGCCAATGGGCATAATGAATACATTTTAAATGAAGCAAAAGAATCTCTAATAGATAAGCAACTTGCTCAAGGTGACTGAGCACATGTTCTGTATTTTGTCATGTCGAAGTCCCATCCTATATACCAGTGTGAGAAAAGAACAAATAATTGATGACTCAAAAATATTTCAAAAACATTTAGTTGTATGCCAGATGTTGCTTTGTTAGTATCTGAAACTACATCATAAGAACTCTTTCCTCCTGTTCTAAAGATAACAGTTGTATTTTATCTAAATCATCCAGCAAAGGACATATAAACAACAGAAGAAAGAGTAGTGACACATTAACATACATATGAGACTGAGAACCATATAAACTGTGATACTCAAAGGCCAATTTATTGACACGTAGACATCTCTTCAAAAGGGGAAGAAAGTGAAGGCCATACATAATTTTACAGGGGAAATAAATGGTATTTAGGGGAGACAAATGGACCTAGAAAATAGTCAATTGCTGAGAAAAAGCTCCAGAGGTCTCACATTGGGGTATTTAATTTTCAGTCCCTTTTTGGGTGGTTAATTCATCCTGGATAATGAGATTTTTTTAACAATTGCAATCCATCTTACAGTGAAATTCCCTTTAGTAAGATAAAAGAACTTCAGAGGAAAGTGTCTCCCTGCATTCCAGGAAAGAAAGAGGATCAAAGATGATAAAGAAGCCTTGATTCTAAGACTCTACAGCTCAACAGGCCAAAGTGTCACATTCCGGACATCATTTTCTCAGTTCCAAGAGTATCAAAAACTTAAAGAGACAAAAATTTCACTATCACACAAAGCACCAAGAATCATGGAAAAAAAAAAAAAGAATTAGAAATATAAAACCACAAATAATATTCAGACAATGTTAAATAATGTGCAGACTGTAATATTAAGCAGCTTGCTAGGGTAGAAGTTACCAAGAGACCCTCCCTTTGACTACTAGATATCTGTATTCTCCTCTTTGAATTAGTAGGTGTATAAAGGTGAAGGAATTTAAAACCAGGTCAAGTTTGAATGTCACCTTTCCTAAACTTCCTCCTTGTATGAGGCAGAGCTGAAGACATAGGCAGTTCCACAAAGATCCTCTTAAACTTCAAGTCTAATTCATACTTTTGAAAGAAAAGAATATATAGTGTTTGCATCATCAAAAATTTCTCCTACATTGAAAAAAATCCTAGGAATTCTCTTCAAGTGTGATAGCTTCAATTATAGAGAAGAGTGACGCTCTGGTATATTTCAATAGGATTGACAGGATTTAAGCAGAGATGTGTGTCCCTTTCTTGATTAAAAAAAATTACTTGATAAGAAAAATACACAGGATGGAGAATTGCTCCACAGATAGCTTCTTGGTCATCAATGGAATGATTTGTTTTCTTATGTGAATAATAGGGTCCTAGGTAGTTTTGCTAATTTTCAATATTTCTATTTACTTTCACTTTGTAGGATGAACACAGAACTTCATTTTGCTTTACATCTATTGTTGTCTCTGGGTACAGAAGAACTTGGGAATAAGGTCTAGATGTAAGTGAATAACAGGGTAGGGGTGGATAGGAGGTGGAGGTTGGGTTATGAATGACCTCTTGAGACTGTTTTGGAGTATAGCTCCTTATTTGAAATAGAGGGCTAGTTTATATAGCTCTATTGGTGGGCAGAGAGGGCAAGAATGTGGGTAGGGGGGGAAGTGATGGAGGGAGCAGGGGCCTTGGATGCATATCACCTAGAATGCCAGTTACATGACTTCAGAAAACACAGTTGTCTGATGGTAAAGCAGAAACGTAACTGGATTTATTATGACATGGTCTTTGTCTCTAATGGAGGAGAAAAGACCCAAACCTGATTTGGTGAGAGGGAGTAGCCCCACTCTGCTATGCTCTCTAAGGCATTGCTCTACCATCCCTAATCTGGCTTGGGAACCCACAGGGGCTCACAGGCTATCTTTATACATATACATTTTGTTTTCTAAAGGCTAAATTTCATTTTCCTTTCTCTCTAACACCATTCTCTATATCTTCTTCAGTAGCACTTTCTTATCATTATACAATAGTAGCTTCTGAAGAAAGGATCCTTAAGTGTCTATTTTCAGTTCTGAAATATCTTTGACTTTGTCTTTTACTTAGTTAATATTTTGGTTTAATAATACAAATGTACAATGAAAATCATTTCTGTTACAGTGATGTTTGATTAGTTCTCTGCTTTCCATAGATAAAGATATTTTGTTTTGATAGAATAGCTGTTATATATGACTTCCAATTAATTGTCACTGATTTCTAGAATTTTAATGGTGATTTTAGAATCTTCTTATGTATTATTTATATATTATACAGTTTTGTGACTTTCTGTGGACTTGTTTTTTAATTTTGTACTATATTCTAATATACATGTCTATAGCAGGAATGCAAGGCCTCCTCTATGTAAATGCTAAAGGCTTTGCAGCTACTAAAAGCAGTCTCCTGCAAGAGGACCTAATTGAGTACTGCCTGAGAGACCAAGGATTGCTAGTGCAAACAACTCCAGCCAATCAGAAACCGCTGTTCAGGAGAGATGCTTTCTTGGTACCTATGGGGATGTGGGTGGAGGGTATCAAAGGAGCTTGTAGCAGTGCTCAGTTAAACTTGCTGCAGCATTTCTCACCTGATCCCAGAGTTGGTGTCCTCAACTCTGCCACAATGCACACCCAAACCGCAAGGGGATGTAGAATCAGGGAACAGACAACAAGTTTCTACTCTGGAGATTTAATTAGTTCATCTTATTTTATTGATAGTACTATAAATGAGTGGATCCTTGCAAAGATATTCCAATTGTTTCACTTTTTTAAACATAAGTTTTCATATTTGTTCTATATTCTGGCACTTATAATTTTTTTATTTGCAAAATATTATTAAAATTTTGATTTGATGCTACCATACTTTAAAAACTAGACTTTTAGATTTTTAGTGTGTGTGTATGGCTAGAATGTGAGTTTGTGTACCATTTGTGTATTTGATGCATGTGGAGCTCAGAATAGAACATCATATCCCTGTAAGAAATAGTGTTACAGGTTATTTTGAGCTGCCATCAGAGTGCTGAATATCAAACCTGGGTCCTCAGGAATAGCAGTCAGTGCTCTTAAATAGTAAAATACTTACCCAACAAGAAACTATCATCCTTTTTTTTAATGAGTTATTTTATTTTGGGTGTATATGCATGGTGTGTGTGTGTGTGTGTGTGTGTGTGTGTGTGTGTGTGTGTGTGCATGTATGTGTGTGTGTTCATGTGCCACTGCATGTGTATGAATGTCAGAGAAAACCTTTGAGTGTCAGTTCTTCCCTTCCACCATAGGCTTCATATGTAGATCTAGTGCATGTACTTGTGTAGCAAACTGTTTCACACAGTGAGCCATCTCACTGATTCTGAAGCTACTATACTTATAAAAGCTTATTTACTTCTTTCTTTCTTTCTTTCTTTCTTTCTTTCTTTCTTTCTTTCTTTCTTTCTTTCCTTCCTTCCTTCCTTCCTTCCTTCCTTTCTTCCTTTCTTTCTTCCTGTCTTTTTTTTTTCTTTTTGATTTTTTTTTTCTTAGTAGCTGTAAAACACTGGAGGAATCTGAAAGAGGTCTGCTTTAATTCTTCTTAAAATTTCCGTTTCCCTTGGTCAGAAATAAGAAACTTGATGACTTTTTCTGATTATATGAGTGCAAGGAGGCTGATAATACTAAAAGAGGGGCCTGGGGGGAAAGGGCTAGTATTCTGGAGCCCTTCTTTTATCATTTTCAAATGTCTAACTTCCTTTCTTTCTCCTATTTACCTTTGTTGTCAGCAATGGATGGAAACCAGCAGTGACCAGCACTTTCCAGTTAAATAAGTCCCACCTGCCTTCCCAACTGTAACCTCAACATATAGGTGTATGAGGATGCCCTTTCAATCATATTTCTTATTGAAGCATGCTAAAAAGTATACATTTTCCATAGATAAATGTTTCATTTCATAGATAATTCTCAAAATTTTGCTCTGCTGGCCTTTTTTAAAAATTTTTTTGTATTATTATTTTCTTTACATTTCAAATGCTATCCCTATACCTCCCCTACCCACCCACTCCCATTACTTGGCCCAGGTGTTCCCTTGTGCTGGGTCATATAAAGTTTGCAAGACCAAGGGGCCTCTCTTCCCAGTGATGGCTGATTAGGCCATCTTCTGCTACATATGCAGCTAGAGACACAAGCTCAGGGGGTACTGGTTAGTTCATATTGTTGTTCCACCTACAGAGTTGCAGCCCCCTTCAGCTCCTTGGGTACTTTCTCTAGCTCCTCCATTGGGGACTCTGTGTTCCATCCAATAGCTGACTGTGAGCATCCACTTCGGTGTTTGCCAGGCTCTGGCATAGCCTCACAAGAGGCCGTAATATTTCTCAACTGAGGAATATTGAATGGCTGAGAAACACCTAAAAAAATGTTCAACATCCTTAATCATCAGGGAAATGCAAATCAAAACAACCCTGAGATTCCATCTCACACCAGTCAGAATGGCTAAGATTAAAAATTCAGGTGACAGCAGATGCTGGTAGGATTGCAAGCTTGTGCAACCACTCTGGAAATCAGTCTGGTGGTTCCTCAGAAAATAGGACATAGTACTATCAGAGGACCCAACAATACCTCTTCTGGGCATATACCCAGAAGATCTTCCAACTGATAATAAGGACACATGTTCCACTATGTTCATAGCAGCTTTATTTATAATAGCCAGAAGCTGGAAAGAACCCAGATGCCCCTCAATAGAAGAATGGATACAGAAACTGTGGTACATTTACACAATGGAATACTACTCAGCTATTAAAAACAATGAATTTATGAAATTCTTGGGCAAACAGATGTATCTGGAGGATATCATCCTTAGTGAGGTAACCCAATCACAAAATAAGTCACTAGATATGCACTCATTGATAAGCAGATATTAGCCCAGAAACTTAGACTACCAAAGATACATTATGCAAAACAGAAGAAAACCAAGAAAGATGACCATCGTGTGGATACTTCATTCCTCCTTAGATTAAGGAACAAAATACTCATGAAAGGATACAGGTACAGAGACAAATTTAGAGTTAAGATGAAAGGATGGACTATCCAGAGACTACCCCATCCGGGAATCCATCCTATCATCAGCCACCAAACCTAAATACTAATGCACATGCCAGCAAGATTCTGCTAAAGGCCCCCCGTTTTGTTTTTTTTTTTTTTTTAAAAGCTAATTGGTTTATAGTAAAAAGAATCATATAAATTCTTGTTTGAGAGCTTAACATGAACACAGTTTTTTTTCTTTCTAACTCTAGAACCATGTTGTGGAACTAGTCTAGATGTCAAAATAAGCAATATAAACTTGACTCCCTGGTAAACAGTAGTCCTAATATAATAAGGACCATATTTTATATATTTTTTTGAAAAAACAGACTTTGTAAATTTCTTTTCTCAGGTATGTTTGACAAGTATAACTTTGGCTGATAAACAGAATTAATAAAATATATATTGGATTCGACATGTTTTGCTTTAATTACCAAATTGTTACACTTAATGAATGTCAAAGGAACTTTTCACGTAAACATTAAAGTATTTGAGTACAGATCTTTGAATTCCTAGTCATGTTTCACAAGTACAAATAATTATCATTTGCCTGTCAGAAATTAATTACTGCAAGTTGAAGAAAAAAGTTCCTGATGTGAATATTATTTTCCAAAAATAGAAAATAAGGAATCAAGTGGTACATTTGTTGCAACTCAGACAAGGATACCCCAAAGTACGAACCTGAACATGTTCAGTTGAATATGTAGTCTTATATTGGGGTCTCTCTAATATTGTTTCTCTGTCTCTTACATTTTAACTTCGTTCTCATTTGAAGCATTGAATGAAGTTCTTCATAACTTTCTGTATTTGCATAAAACTTAGAAAGGTACATGATTATCATAAATATAATTATAGAAGTTTTAGTAATTAAGCAAATTTAAAATCATGTCACAAAGTAAGATACAATGATGCAAATACTGTCCAAAATGCACAAGAACTTCAACTCAGATTATATATCTTTTCTTAATTCATTCATTTCCTCAAGAATAATTTATTAACTTTTTTCCTTCTATAAAGATGTACATTGAACCTTTAATAAACTGGTCATTTGTGTAATATTTAGATTTTTCTATGAATCTATTAAACATATACTATGGGATAACTTTGCATACTTTTTTCATGTTAATGCACATTTCATTTGTCCATGTCAGAAGATTCACTTTCTGCACTTTCAGGAAGAAAATTTTAAAGTCTTTACTATTTGCTCCGGAGCAGAAATATGTTTTATTTTATTTCTGTAATGAACATTTGCTTTAAAGGTTGGTTCAAAAGTAAAGTGCCTTTCACACAAATATGAGGGCCTAATTTTGGACACTAGCACTCACATAAAAAGCCAGACATGTTTACATGCATCAGTAACTCAAGCACTGAATGAAAGGTAGATGATTGTGACTCTCTGAACAGACAGCACTGTCAATCAATGAGAAAACCTCTCAAAAAATTAAGTGGAATATTATTGTGGCCAGAAATCTGTGCTATATAAATCATAGCACCCAAGAGTTAACTTACCACTGTTATTCTATTAACTAGACAAAAATCAACTGACCTCTAATGACATTTTGATATAGGCCAGTGCATCTTTGAAGCTATATAAGACAAATAACTACTTGGAGTAGATGGTGGTAAACATGAACCACAAGGTATCAACTTTCACAGTATAAGTGTTTTAGGATTGCTTGGCCCTAAATGAAATATCTATATTACCTTTTCCCCCCAAGGCTCAGAGAAGAAGGGACAGAAGGCTCATGGCAGAAGGGGCAGAAAGAATTCAAGTTCCAGAAGTAGAGGATGACTACAAATAATAGTGTTTTCTGGCTCCAACAGGACAGTTGCACACATGAAGGCAAAGTGGAAGTGACAGCATGTATAAGACCTACAGAAGTCTAACCCAGAAAAAAAAATCCCATTATGGAATTGGAAATATTGGCATAATACTTCACAGTAGCTGAGAAGTCATTGTAACTTTATAGTTGCTGGAAGAGAGAGAACCACTTTCCTCTAAATGGTTAACTACTACTTGGCTGATTATATTTTCTTGCTGACTCCATACTACCCCCAATTTGAGCAATTTGAGCAATTAGAATTGGAATAAATGAGTTTAAAATAAGAGTTAAAGAACATAGTAACTAGGGAGTTGGAACTAGATTTGGTCAGAGATGGAACAGGAAAGGTGACTTAATCAAAATACATTGTACCAAATTATCAAAGAGTCAATAAAAATAGTTTTGAAAAAATAGTATATAATAATCAAGAAAGCATCCTGATATGGATCTCTGGTTTTTGCATGCATATGCACTCACACGTACACATACATGCAAGTACATATGTGTACATACACCACATATATACATTTCACATGCATACACAACATCTATAGCCTTTGAGATTATGCTTGTGTTGTGGTTTGAATCTCCTGAGAGGCTCTGCCAGATCCTAACCAACACAGATGTGGATGCTTGCAGTCAATCATGAGACTGAGCACAGCTACCCCAATGGAGGCATTAGGGGAAGGACTGAAGGAGCTAAAGGGGTCTTATCTGGCATCAGTGGGAGGGAAGGCCATTGCCCCTGTGAAGACTTGATGACCCAGTGTAGAAGAATGCTAGGGTGGTGAGGCAGGGGTGGGTGGGTGGGTGCAGATCGCCCTCATAGAAGCAGGATAAGGGGGATGGGATAAGGGAATTACATTGGGGAAACCAGGAAAGGAGATAACATTTAAAATATAAATAAATAAAATATCAAATTAAAAAATAAGAAGTCACCATTTAGTGATTTTATTTAGGGAGTTCTACTCCCTGTTTTGTATTCCCTGTCCAGCATGAAGTTATCAGCTTTTCTCCTCCACATGTTCCCTACCACGGAGTTCAACCCTATCTTAGCCCACAGCATTGAAAATGGCCAATCTTGGTCTGAAACTGTGAGCCAAAATAAATCATTTCTCTCATAATCTACTCCCAGTTTTTATGATAAAAATATCTTATACATTTGATAATTAATACTAAAGAGTAACTTTATGAAAAAATGACTGAATTACTTTGTCTAAATACAGATTCACTTAAAATTCCAATAATATGTGATTATAATATCATTAGAGTTTGAATAAAATGAAAAGGAAATGAGAATTTTCAAGTACAAATGATTTAGATGCAATTTTTTATTCAAAGTTAGAATGTAATTAAAGTACATCCCAAGGTGACATAACAACATGTCACTAAAATGTGAATTTTGATGATTCAATTACCTGTCTTAAACAGAAAGGCATATTGAAAGTAAATTGAAGAAAAATCTAAGATTAAAACACCTAGATATTTTTTCTTTGTTTTTCTCAAAATAATTCCAATAACAGATTATTCCTGCCTCTAATACATTTCTTCTATAAATACGGACATTCACCTGTGCCTTCAAAGACTGGGTCTGGGGACTGGGGTTTTTTCCCACGCTGTATAAACTTTGTACCTTCAGTAAATTTTGAGCCTCAAACAGAATAATTTGTCTTGGCTTCCAAATTTCTCTTGCACATTCCATTTCAGCCCAGCCCGCCTCTCAGGATCAACCCAGACTGGATTAAAGTGAGTTTTACTGCAGGCAGAAACTCGCAGCTGGCGCCCAATGGACTGGACCTGAACACGGCCAGGAACGAACTGAGCAGACACTGCCTTTGTGAAGCTTCAGGTAAAAGAGTAAGAGAGTATATTATCGTGCCCCCCCTCCCCCAGGAAACAGGCAAACTGTTACAGGCACAATACAGGTTAGGTTAGTACGGTGTTGGCCCTACATCTTTACCGCCTAGGTGTCAGCATGAAATGGAATTAAAAATTTTCAGGAATGTTTATGTCCGCAGTCCTCAAGAACTGCTTCAGGCGAGAGGAATTGGGTTTAAAAAAGAAGTCCTTAGGCATGTTTATGTCCACAATCCTCAATTGAGTTTAAAAATGATGTGGTAAAAAAAAAAATTTAGATTCTTGCTGGCCACGGTTTAGAGAGTAAATTGTTGTTAATATTCTCCTGGAGACAGACCAAAGTCCAGAGACATCTGGATTTCCCTCTGGACTCCTACAGGAGAAGTTTGATACCTTCTTTTTTTTTTATTATTATTATTATTTTCTTTATTTACATTTCAAAT
>NC_034613.1:102800923-102815958 GCF_900095145.1 Mus pahari | reverse complement strand
AAAAAAAAAAAAAAAAAAAGCTGAAAGTTGTTTTTTTCCTAAAAATTTCTCATGATTAGTGTTTTCTGCAAGTGACAAGAGCCTTTATTTGTAATATTATAGCTAAACAAATTAAAATTCTGTGGTCTAAATTTATAATTCGTGTAGCTGCTTCATTTGGGTTTTTGACTTGTCTTAAGGGTGTAAAAAATGCTCTGCATGGCTTAAGTTACTGGCGTTAATTAAAAGGTTATAACATTGGTTACATAAGGTTAGCTTTAAAATGGTAACTTAGGGTTGGAGTCATTTTAAACACGTGGCATAAGCAGGCCAAAAAAACTAGACCTCTACGAAAACTTCTAATTGAGATAATATTTAACACGACTCTTTCCTAATAGGTAGACTTAAAAATGAGATATGCATTCATGGGTATAGATTGGCAGCCAAACTTTATAATGTAATATTGATGTTTCCAGCATTACTTTTAAAGATAATAAGGTGTTTTAAAATTGGGTTTTGCTTTCCCATGTGGGAGTGACAAAGCTCAAACAGCCTTGGCAGGGCCTTTGTGGCTTTTCCTTTGTTTTGCAAACCATGCCTAAGGAAGTTCTTGTGACCTCACCCCTCTCTACCTTCAGGGAGACTACCCAGGTGTTACTCATAATAAAGTTTTAATTCAAAATTTATAAGAAGTTGATCAGGCATTACAAGATGACTTGCCTACTTCATATAAAATTATTAAAGAGTTTGTTTTTCCTTTGTAATTGTTAAGGGTTTGCTTCTGGTAAACTGGTAATCACTAAAAGGTTTTGCCTCTGAATGTGGCTAAAAATAATTTTATTGTCTCTGCTTCAATACAAGAAGCTAAGAGTTAAATTTTTCCGCGTGGTATTAGCTAAGGCCTATACAAAAAAGTTTACCTCAAATCTTGCTCTCATACAAGGAGCCTTAAAGTTCTGGGGAAATAATTTGCTCTGTAAAATTCAGAGACCTTATCCTTTTGATATTTAAGGTCTTAGTTATGCTAAGAAAAAATTGTGATATATAAAAAATTTAAGAACAAAAAATTGATTTGCTTCAAAATGTTTATTTTTCAAGCATCCAAGAGATGTTAATGGGCTAGGATCTTATTATAAGGCTTCAAATTAATTTAAACCTTTCAATTTTATCTCGAGAGACACAATTTATTTGGTAAAAAACAAAAGGCCTTGCAAAAACCAAAAGAAGCTTTTCTAATTGTTATCAATTATAATCATTGGTAACTAAATACTAGCCACTTATCTTAGTTATAGTTATTAAGTGCCCACAGCAATTGTTTGGCAAGAGAAGGCATTGATGTAAAATCATTTTTCTTCTCTAAGTAAAATCTTAACATCCTATTGTAAAGGTGCTGTGGTACTAATTAAAAATTAAAAATTCTTCTTTCCTAACAGCAATCAAATTGGGTATTGCAAAATACTACTATTTGGCCTACTGTTTACCATCATTTTTAAATACAATTGACAATCATCCTAAAGATAAAAATTGCCTTTATGCATGCATCTGTGTGCATACACCCTTTTTACTGTAATTATAGGCAGCTTTTTATAAAGAAAAGTAATTGTAAATTACATCACATGTTTACCCCTTTTAGTTTCCTCCTGTTTCAGTACAAATGATTAAACTGTATGCTGTAGGCATATTTTTAAAATGTTAATTAATCAAGCTTTAATTTGTATATTAATGGTCAATATATCTCAGCTTAAAGTTGCTCAAATATTGTTCGTCTCTCAAATACTATAATTCTCAAATTGTCACAATTTGCAATTGTTTATGCATATACGACTCATAAAAAAATGCTGTTCTCTTAATAAGACTTATCCTTAGACATTAATAAGTTGTCCTAGCCTGCCTGGACAAGGCCTATTAAGACAATGCCATGCTAAATTTTTACCAGGCAGATTTTAGGCCTTACATAAAAATAATTGGCCATGTAATCTTGTTCTTTACAAAATACTTATGGCTTACATAGTAATTTGGTATTTTCAAAGATTGTGCTCGTCAAATTGTAAAAAATTTGTTCTTAATGTCCTCAGTTTCTACCTATTTCCACATAATGGTGTTAATTTAAGGCCTTAATCAATTACTGCAAATGGATTCTCTTATTTCTGATTAATAAATTAATAACCAATGCACGTGTAACTACTGATACTTTTTTCAGGCATTCTGCTCCATAAAAAAAAAAAAAAAAAAAAAAAAAAAACAATTAAAAGTATAAGTTAGCCATTGCTTACGTTAAAAATTCTTTATATGTTTGGTGTTCTAAATTAATTTAATACAAATATTGAAACTGGCTATAACATTCAAGTATTTCAAATATACCCATGTCACTGAGACTTTTTATAAGTCTCAAGACAAGGCACTGCAAAACTTTAAAAAGTTTATCTTTTTAACAAAGAAAGGGAGGAATTATCCCTGTACACATTTAAATCTCATTTTTTATTTTTAAAATTATTACAATTTGGATGTCAAACTTTCTAAATGCCTTATAGCATCCTAAAACTAGACATACTCATGTCTAGGCAAAATAAAAAGGATCTACTTATTGACATATGGCTTAATCCTAAACAGCTACCCTTATGGGGTAGAGGAAAAGCTTGCGTTTTCTCCACAGAATGCTGCAAAGTATGACAACTTCCAGAAAGGTTTTTATGCCAAGCTGACCTATAATTTAGCTGGGTAACAGTGGGTAGAATAAAACTGATTTGAAATTATGTTTTTAACACTCCTTTCTTGCCTACATGGGTCCCAAATTGGACAAACTAAGCTGCCTTGCTTCAAACTTTTAACTTTTAGAATAAGAACATTAGAAACTGTGAAATCTGACTTATAAAGATCAGTCATAGGAGGAGTTATAATGATTCTACTCTTTCCTCCATTGTGACCAGTTACTCTAAATTCAATTTTGGACTGGTCTAGTAATAATTCCAATATTAATAAAGATAGCTAAAAATCTTAATTAACTAAGCAAGTTAAATCTAGCTCAGCTTCCTCTTGTAAGGAGCTCACAGCCATTCTGTGATTCCCAAGCTGCCCCTTCCCCCACAAACCTGGAAGCTATTGTCTGAACCTGAGGGTTGCTAATTTGCAACTAAATAGAGTACCTGGCCTTTCCCAAGAAAGTTTGTTATCTTGTTACTGTTCAACTGTTTGGGTTTTGTTTTCACACGGGTCAACTCCCCCAGCAGTGTGCAAACAGTATTCCCCTCCAACAAAGAGCAGTGGCAAAAATACTTCAACATCAAAACATGTATGTTGTGCTTTGACTTCAGGACTAGGTGTGCTATGAGGGCCTGACAGTCAATGACTGGCATCTTTCTTTTAATAAATAAATTAGAGGGGAAGGTCAATGCCCTTAAGAAGTAGTGCTGGCTTTAGGGCAAGATGTTGAAAATATTAAGGTTAGGCTAGCTACTAAATGTCATGCTTCCTTCCAATATGTTTGTGTCACACCATTAACTTATAATACAACCATTGATTGGAAAAAGACTAAAGCTATTGCAGGGAGTTTTGAGAGAGAATGATATCTCTCATGACTTGGTTCAGTTAAAGGCATAAAATTTCAGATATTAGCAAAAGTCATTTGGACACTTAAAACATTGATGAATTGGCTATATTCTAGAACTTTGGCTAAAACTAAAATTATAGGGAGAAATTGCCACCGACATTCTAGTTGTGACTCACATTAGGCCTAAAAACCTAGAGGAGTCCTGAGAAAAAAAAAAGAGTCTCAAAAGAGACTCAGCCTCCTAGAGTCCTGACATTTCCAATCATATATTACACGAATCCTATCCGCATGTTAATAATGCCTCTAACAGAGCCAAGCCCAGGGCATAGCTTAGAGTAAAATACCTGTGGAAGTTACATTCATATTCTAGTATTTACCAAGGCCTAGGAAATAGGGGGATTGTGGTACTTTTTTTAGCAGATCAACCAAAAACAGGTTTTTTTTTTTTTCTGCTGGGCCCAAAGGAATCAGCATAACTGAGGATTTACTGTAAAACCCCTGGTGGTGGGATGTAAATTCTGACTAGCCTTGCACCTGGCTTCCTCCTCAAGCTGCCTGGTCCCACCCCTAGACTAATAAATCAGTTCAGGGAAAATCTGCATCAGGTACGTACGGCAGCCAGCCACCACGATTCCTGGGCAGGACGATAGAGCATAAATATACTTTGTGCCAGTCCAGCTAATTTTTATTAAACATTAAGGGCGGAGATGTTGGGACCTCCCAGCTCTCTGTCATCACTGGACCACCTGCAGTTATATTCTTCAGATCCCCCAAGCCTACCTTACTGTTTATACTAATCATTGTCCTTCAAAGCCCAGCCCCCTGCAGGCGCTAAAATCAACCAGCAGTAACCTTCAGATCCACCAGAACTTCTCTACAGTAGCTATGTCGCCACAGCCTACCAAGAAGACCATTTGATGTCCCAGAAGACAACATCCTTTGGACCCACCTACAGACATCCACCTGTGCCCTGATCCTTGGACCCTCCCACGGACATTCACCTGTGCCTTCAAAGACTGGGGCTGAGGATTGGGGTTTTTTCCCACGCTATATAAACTGAGTTCCTTCAGTAAATTTTGAGCCTCCATCAGAATATTTTGTCCTGGCTTCCAAATTTCTCTTGCACATTCCATTTCAGCCCAGCCCACCTCTCAGGATGAACCCAGACCAAATTAAAGTTGAGTTTTACTGCAGGTAGAAACTCGCATTTTAACAAATGATAAATACTAGAAGCATATAGTAATTTCAAAAAGATATATTTCCACCTATCATTGATTTTCAAGTCTTGTCATTTATATTACACATAAATTTACAATGATTTATTTGTTACTCTATTTGATCAGTCCTGAGGAAGTCTGAAAGAGAATCAATTTAGAACAGCAGAGTTGGTAAATCATTCTTTTCTAAAGTAACACACTTAAATCATTCTAGAATAGTAGCATTATAAGTGCTAAAAACATTTATCAATCTAAATATAGTTGACTAAGGAGTTTTTTGTTTGTTTGTTTTTGTTTTTTGTTGTTTTGTTGTTGGTTTTTGTTTGTTTGTTTAAGTGGTATCCATATATATTTTATGGTAGGAACTCATGTTTAATGCACCCATTTCAGAACTGAATTTAGGTTGTCTCACATATTCTACGTGTTGTGTTTTAGGTATAATTGCATTCTAGAAATCAATGAATTGAAAACTAAACAGAAATATAGAGATTCAATAGATCCAATGAAACCATTGGTTCTTTGAAAGAGTAAAAATATCTTGGAGGCTTTTAATGTAGATTAACCAAAACAAAAGAGACAGAAAACCCAAATTAATAAATTTAAAGATGAAGAGGCAGACATTATGTCAGATACCAATGAAATTTAGAAGATCACCAGGAAAAGCTTTGAAAACCTATATTGCAATAAACTGGCAAATTAGAAAAGATGGATATATTTGTAGATATATATGCCTAACAAAATTACACTGAGATGGTATAAGTAAGTTAATTAGATCAGTAGCAAGCAATGAGATTATAGTGGTCATAAAAAATCCCCTATTCAAAAAAATTCTAGGCTTATATTGATTATCTGATAAATTCTGCCAGACCATTAGGGAAAAGTAATACTGATGTTTATCAAATTATTCTATAAAAGAGAAAGATAAAGAAAACTGAACAGACATAGCATCTGGAACTGGTATTATTTCATCACTCAAAGCAGAAAAGGTCAAAACAAATAATTGAAAACTAATACAGGGAAAATTATAAAGAGGAACATTGTAGGCCAATGTATTGGTCATTAACATAGATGCAGAGGTTTTCAATACAATACAGACAAACTGAATTTAACAGCAAATCAAAAAGATCACTCAAGACTATCAAGTTAGCTTCATTCAAATTAGGCAAGGACAGTTCAAAGTACATACCTTAATACATGTAGAACATCAGATACAAGGTCAAGGACACAAACATATCATTGTATATGTAGTAAAAGGCCTTCAAACAAATTCAGTATCTTTCATCACAAAAAGAGTGAAGAAATTAAAAAAAAAAAGAAACCCATCTAAACATACTAACAACTCAAACCAACAGTTTATTAAACAGGAGGGAATTCTGATTAGTTCTACTAAAATTAAGAATAAAACATGGATGTCTTTTTTTTAAAAAAAATAGTTTTCCCCCTTTGTTGTGCCTTTGTGAATGGTGTGTTTGTTTGCAAAACCTGGTATACATGCCCGAAGGATAAAGTAGGTCATCAGTTGTCCTCCATTATTTTTATTCCTCTGTGACAGGGTCCCTCACAGAAACTATATTTTGGCTAGCCTGGTGGTCAACAAGCTCTAGTTGTCCTTCTATCTTTATCAGTTCATGGTTTACAGTTGTGCATGTAGACTACACAAGTCTTGTAATGTGGGTCTTCATTCTTGTACAACAAGTGGTCCTACATACTGACTTAACTCTTTTTCCTGTATTTCCTCGACTCTAATTTATTTCTGGAAGCCTAAGCTAGAACAAGACATGTGAAAGAACTACACAATATTAGGGGAAAAAAAAATCAATGTATCCCTAGTTGCAAATATAATTCTATGCACAAAAGGTCCTATAGAATCCCCTGCAGGAAATGCTTTGATCTAGTAAACCCTTTCAGCACATATAGAATATATAAGAAACCTACAAATCCCTTTATTTTCTTACATACTACTAAGGAATATGTTCAGGACATGAAGACAATGTCATATGTAATAGCTTTCAAAGTAGGGGTAGAGGTGCTAGAAATAAAGATAACCAAAGAAGTAAAAGAAACCTTTACTAAATTGTGAAACACTGAAGAAAGAAATTGAAGATGCAAAGATCTCTCATGCTTATGGATAAGAAGTTTTACCAGTGTAAATTTGCTATGTAACTGAAAAATTATCTACAAATTTGATGCATTGCTCATCTTAATCAACCAAGACATACTTCATTAAGAAAACAAATAGTATGATATGTAGTAAGCTAACAAGAACGAAAAATTATCTAGAATTCTACAAAGCTGTAAAATGCCAGAATCTTAACAAGACTGGAAAAATTCATCAATAGTACATTATTAACTTTTATACCTTGTAGGTAGCCAACAGCTGTTTAAATGAACCTAAAACCTGCTTTATTGGAAGGAACTCAGATACACATATATAACAAAAGTAATCATAAAATAAAAAGCCATGAATTGAGGATGGCATGATTTGGGGATATAGGAGGTGTTGTCCATATGTAAAAAATGCAAATACAATATATTCAATCATATAACCAGATATCATTTTTAAAATTTTAGAAATAATAAGTATAAGAAAACAAAACATGACTTTTGAAAAATAAGAAAAACAAATAAATGTTAGAGGAGATTCAGTTATATCACACTTTTTGGAATGCAAATTAGTCCAACCACTTTCAAAGCAAGTATTGAGGTTCTTCAAAAACTGGAAACAGAACTAATATATGACCTGTGTATACCTCTCCTAGATATACCTCAGGGACTCAAAGTCAACATTCCATAGAAATATTTGCCCATCTGTGTGTATTAAGTCAGTATTTGAGATAGTCACTTTATAACATCAGTATACATGTCTGACAACAGATAAATGGATAAAGAAAATATATCATATAGAGGCAATTTAATTCTATACAGTCATAAACAGTGTGAAACTATGACAGTTATAAAAAATGAGTACGATTTAATTTCATCATAACAACTCAATATCACAAAAAAAATTTTATATCATTTGTGAGTTAGAGGTCAAGGTATCCTTTTTTAAAACTGTTCTTCTCATGATTAAACATTTTTTTCATTTCTTAACTTCTTCACAACATTCTTTTTAACGGTTTTACAAATGAGTTAGTATTTACTATAGACCCCCATCATTAAATGTAGCATATTTCTTCAAAGTGAAAGAAATAAAAGAAAAACAGCAACCAGTGAGCTGATTCAGTTATTAGAGAAAATTAAGTCAGATGACATGGGTTTGAACCTCATAACCCATATTTAAAAAGAAAAAATCCAGATGTGATGACATTTCTGGAATCATTCCTACAATAAGATGGAAGACAGATACAATATAGTTACCTAGAACCCTTTGAGTGAGTTAGCCTGGAGTATACAGAACTGCCACAAAGGAAGGGAGATTCTGCTTCAAAAACAAGGTGGAAGGACAGAACTGTTTTTGGAGAAATGACTTTAGTGAGATGTACCTTAGCCCTATGCACATCGTGACACATATACTTGTATATACATTTATAAATATCTCTCTATCTCTATCTCTACCTCTGTCTATCTTTCTCAATTAAGATTTCTCACCTCTGCAAGTGTGGAGGAGGACATAGTACAGTTTCAAATCAAATGAAATGCTATATTATTCTCTCAAAAATTTAAAATAAAAATAGTATAAAGTAATTGAGTGACTTTTTTTTTTTTTTTTTTTTTTTTTTTTTTTTTTTTTTGGTTTTTCGAGACAGGGTTTCTCTGTATAGCCCTGGCTGTCCTGGAACTCACTTTGTAGACCAGGATGGCCTTGAACTCAGAAATCCATCTGCCTCTGCCTCCTCAGTGCTACGATTAAAGGCGTGCACCACCACCCCCAGCTGACATTTCTATAACAAACATTTCTCCTATATTTTATGTAAAGTTGCTTCTTGGCAGTGTATCTGTTGAAAATGAAATACGTTATTAGACTCAGACTACAAACATATGAATTAATTGTGCTAATCCATTTAACAGACACATTTTCAATATTTGTTTTGAGCAACATGTCCCACTAATAATTATAAGTCAAAGTAGAAGGCGTGTTAATACATTTAGCCTTATGGATTTAAGACATAAAACAATACTTTAAATTGACTTTATGACTTCTCTGTTTGATATGATATGCAGCAGGGCCACTTACAGAAGATTTATATAAATATAAACAGAGAATTTAGAAATAGTATATGATAGAAAAGGATAAAAAGAAGATTTATTACCCAGCAGATTTATTACCCAGCAAAGGCTAGATCCCTGTGTGGCATATAAGCAAGTTACATGAACATAATCTGTGTACTTTTGGTTTGTTAGAGCAGAATTTAGAAGGATAAGGAGAGATGCTGCTAAGGGAGAGTTATAAGAATTATTTTTTTACGTGGGCACAGAGAATTGCTTTTGCTACATTATTAGTCACATGTTTGCTGTCCTGTAATTCATTGTATAGTTTTTCTTCAAAGTTATGGGGACCATCCTGTCTCAGCATCCCCAGTTTGGGGATTCAACACAAAAGCTATTACATAGGGCTTGTTACTTTTTATTTTTAATTTTGATTGTCATCCTTTCCTGGAAGGAGTTGAGTTCAATGTTGAGTAAGTTTGAATTTGTGATTTTAAAGTTCATTGTTCTAATTTGACAGCTGTTGCCATAATAAACGTATTCTGACAACAAGCGAGCTAGAGGTGGAAAAATTTATTTGGATTCTATTTCAAGTACCAGTCCATCACTGAGGTAAGTCAAAGCAGGAACACAAGATAGGAACTTGAATGCAGGCTTACCTGCTATAACACACAAAATTCTTTCTGAGGAAGAACTCAGTTTTCTTTTTTTTTTAAGGGGTTAGCCACTGACATTTTGATCATGCACCATGCGCAACACTAATTGAACTTGTTATATAAATTTTCTTTCTTCTTGTTTGGTATATAATTTTTCTTTCTTCATTTTTTATTAAGGAGGTGACAGTGTGGGGAAGTGGATTTGAGAGGATTGAGAACTGATTGTGATCAGGGTGCATTATTAAAAATTCCAAAAATATTAATAAAAATATTATGTTTGAAAAAAATATGAAAAACTGTACCATCATTTCTCCTTTCTACATACTAGAATATACTTTTCTTTTATACCAAGCTCCTATATAAATGCTTTATATTCTGGAGTATCTTTACTTCCTCAGAGATCTTGTTATATTTGCCTTTTACATTTTTGAAACATTAGATTTTATAACAACGTTTGTCACTGAGATATGGTGGGTAGCTCTGATGCTGCTTATATTCTAATGTTAAATACTGTTTCCTCAAGATGTGATTGTCCCTGACTATCAGATGCTCATGTATTCAAGTCATGCCATGAGAACCTTCTCCCCTCCCCAATTTCACTGTTTGATAAAAAACTAGACCCTATGATTGGGCAGTAGAAGGAGACCAGTGGACTGGATCATCATGAGAGGGGGTTGCAGGGAAAAATATAGAAGGAGACAGAGAGAGAGACAGAGGGAGAGACAGAGACAGAAACAGAGACAGAGACAGAGACAGACACATAGGAGGGCAAGGAAGATGAAAAAGGAGGAAACTACCAGGGATCAGAACCATATGGCCAGGAGAAACAGCAAATAACATGGAGCTTTATAGCTGAGGAATAAGTTAGTAAAGCCTTAGATTGCCCAAGCTAGGCATATGGTTTAAAAACAAAAAACAAAAAAAAGAACAACAACAACAAAAACGGTATTGTGTGTCTTTATATGGGCTTATTAGGATTCTCAATTTACATTACAAAGAGAGTTTTCCCAAAAGCTGAAAATTGAACAGTGAGCTTCCCAAATGACAATCATAACCTCTCCCAATGAGGTATACTCTAGTGCCTACACTACCATTTGTTTTATGGTAAAATATAGACTGCTAAGAGGTTAATGCGACCGACACACTCTCCTCCAGTTTAAAAACAAAAGCACCCATTGCACACATCTCTTGAATTGTAGAAATTGTAGTTTTTGAAATTGTAATTCAGTTTATTTATAACCCAGAGGTCACCCTCATTTTCCATTCACAGGTTTTCTGTATATGCACAAAATGTCAAAATGTTTGAATTACTCAATATGAACATTCTTAATTGCTAGTGATGTTCTGGTGTCTTGTTTCATCTTCCATACAAGGTTTCATTTTTACTAATTAAATATTCATCACAAAATTTTTATGTCTGTGGAGATTGTGTGTGTGTGTTGTTATTGTGACATTACTGTTTTTTAAAATGCCTCCAATTCAATGCTAAATACTGTCTGCTTTTCCTATGTTTAAGAAATGTGTTGCATAATATGGCTTATGGAGAAATAATTAGCATTATAGGAGTTGTGTTCAGTCATAAAGCACAGTATTTTTAGATTGGATATGCAAAATGATTTTACACTAGTAATATACATTAGATAATACTGAATTAACAACACTCTAGAGAACTGATCAATTTGGTATATATATATTCTTGTATGTATTCATATATATAAATGCATAATATAGAAATTTTATTGAGACTGAATTATTTTATGAGCAATGTACTCTAGAATATTTAAGATTGATCACCAATAGTTTGGAGAACCAGGACAGAACAAAAATTTAAATCTAAACATAGTCTGCAGGACAATTCCATTTTCTAAGACCTAGGAAGTCATTCTTTTATTGGTTGATTATGTAAGTTTCACACTTATAATAAAAGATAAACATTTTTCATTCTGTGTTTGTAGTTTAAATGTTACTTGCATTTAAATTTTTTCATGAAAATTTCCACATTTTAGACCAATTACCATCATCATGAGTCCCATTCACTTTGATACAAAAGTATGAACTGCTGTAAGTCTCTCAATAGCTTGACATCTCCAAACACTTTCCGAACTACATGTAATATTCAAATGGAGAGAATACCTTCATAACTCCTCTTACTATAAAAACAGGCTAAACCAGAAACAAATTTAGGGGAATTCAGCCAAGGCTTATTGTTGTGCCTCATAAAAAAGAATCACAGAGTCAGTATACATGTGGTAGAAGCAAGTTATGATGTGGGGTTAGGGGTGCCTCTTTGGAGCCATGCAGAGGCATCCCTTCCCTCTGAGGTATCAGCCATATAGGAGTTTAGTGTGGAATTGGTTTTATTTAGGTCATGGGGAGATGAGTTGAGGGAGTAAGGAACATGTGGAGAGTGAGTTGGGAGGAATGGGGAGAGAATGGACAGACAGGGTAAAAGAATAAGAGGGTAAGAGTGTAAGAGAGTAAGGAGGAGGCAAGCAGCCCCCCGTTTTCATTTTTTATTAGATATATTATTTAGTTACATTTCATATGTTATCCCCTTTCCTGGTTTCTCTTCTAAGAACCCTCATCCCCTCCCCCCTCCATTAATCCACCCTCTCCCACTTCTTGGCCCTGGCATTCCCCTATACTGGAGCATAGAACCTTCACAGGATCTCTCCTCACATTGATGACTGACTAGGCCATCTTTTGCTTCATATGCAGGTAGAGCCATGAGTCCAACCATGTGGACTCTTTGGTTGGTGGTTTAAGAACCAGCTTTTGGTTTAGTTGATTTTTTGTATCATTCTCTTTGTTGCTAGTTGATTGATTTCTGCCCTGTGTTTGACTTTCTTGCCTTCTACTCCTCTTGGGTGTGTATGCTTCCTTATGTTGAAGGGCTTTCAGGTGTTTTGTATCATTGTTAGTGTAGAATCTCTCCAAATTTTTATGAGGGTACTTAGTGCTATGGATTTTCCTCTTAGCACTACTTTCATTGTGTCCAACTTTGAGTTTTGTTGGGAGATGATAGTTTGTTTTTTCTTTGGTGTATGTACTCTCCTGTTGGAGGATTTTTTTTTTTTGTATATTTCTAGAATCCTGTGTAGGGCTAGATTGGTAGATAGATATTGTTTAAATTTGAATGTTTCCTAGAACATTTTGTTTTCCCCATCTATCTTCATTGAGTTTTGCTAAGTATAGAAGCTTGGGTTGACATTTGTGTTTTCGTATGAATTTTTTCCAGGCTCTTCAGTTTTTTATGGTCTCCTTTAAGATGTCAAATGGTATTCTGATAAGTCTGCCTTTATATGTTACTTAGACTTTTTCTTTGTTCTGTGCATTTAGTTTTTTTTTTTATTTTTTGATTATTATGTGACAAGAGAATTTTCTTTTCTGATCCAATCTGTTTGATGTTCTATAGACTTATTGTACATTTATGACCATCTTTTTTTTTTTTTTAAGTTGGAGAAGTTTTCTTCTATGATTTTGTTGAAGATGTTTTAGGGTATTTTGAGCTCTGAATCTTATTTTTTTCTCTTTTTATTCCTTTATTAGATATTTTCTTTATTTATATTTCAAATGCTATCCCGAAAATTCCCTATAACCCCCCGCCCTCCTGCTCCCCTACCCACCCACTCCCACTTCTTGGCCCTGGCATTCCCCTGTATTGGGGCATATAAAGTTTGCATAGCCTAGGTGCCTCTCTTCCCAATGATGGACAACTAGGCCATCTTCTGCTACATATGTAGCTAGAGACATGAGCTCTGGGGATACTGGTTAGTTCATATTGTTGTTCCATCTTTAGGGTTGCAGACACCTTCAGTACAATGGGTTCTTTCTCTAGCTCCTCCATTGGGAACCCAGTGTCCCAACCTATAGATGACTATGAGCACACACTTCTGTACTTGCCAGGCACTGGCATAGCCTCATAGGAGACAGTTATATCAGGGTCAGCAAAATCTTGCTGGCATATGCAATAGTGTATAGGTTTGGCAGCTGATGATGGGGAGGATCCTCAGGTGGTGTAGTCTCTGGATAGTCCATTCTTTGATCTTAGCTCCAAACTTTGTCTCTGTAACTCCTTTCATGAGTATTATATTCCCTATTCTAAGGAGGAATGAAGTATCCACACATTGGTCTTCCTTCTTCTTGGTTTTCTTGCAAATTGTATCTTGGGTATTCAAAGTTTCTGGACTAACATCCAGTTATCAGTGAGTGCATATCTAGTGACTTCTTTTNTGATTGGCTTACCTCACAAAGGATATCCTCCAGATATATCCATTTGCCCAAGAATTTCACAAATTCATCGTTTTTAATAGATTATTAGTACTCCATTTTGGAAATGTACCACATTTTCTGTATCCATTCCTCTGTTGAGGGACATCTTGGTTCCTTCCAGCTTCTGGCTATTATAAATAGGGCTGCTATGAACATAGTGGAGCATGTGTTCTTATTCCAGTTGGTACATTTTCTGGGTATATGCCCAGGAGAGGTATTTCTGGATTTTCCAGTAAAACTATGTCCTATTTTCTGAGAAACCAACAGACTGATTTCCGGAGTGGTTGTACAAATTTGCAGTCCCACCAGCAATGGAGGAGTGATCCTCTTTCTCCACATCTGCACCAGCATCTGCTCTCCCCTGAGTTTTTGATCTTATCCATTCTGACTGGTATGAGATGGAATCTCAAGGATGTTTTGTTTTTCATTTCCCTGATGATTAAGGATGTTGAACTTTTTTTTTTTCAGGTGTTTCTCAGCCATTCAGTTTTCTTCAGTTGAGAATTATTTTTTAGCACTGTGCCCCGTTTTTAATGGGGTTATTTGAATTTCTGGAGTCCAGCTTCTTGAGCTCTTTGTATATATTGGA
Source organism: Mus pahari (assembly GCF_900095145.1). Classification (NCBI taxonomy): domain Eukaryota; kingdom Metazoa; phylum Chordata; class Mammalia; order Rodentia; family Muridae; genus Mus; species Mus pahari. The sequence continues at coordinate 102,801,549 of NC_034613.1, read as the reverse complement.
AATTAGTCCCCAATCAGATTTAGGATTGGTAAAAATCCTTTCCCAATCTATTGGTGGCCTTCTTGTCTTGATGACAGTGTCTTTTGCCTTACAAAAGCTTTGCAATTTTATTAATTCCTATTTGCCAATTCTGAATTTTCAGCAAAAGCCATTGTTGTTCTGTTTAGGAATTTTTTCCCCTGTGCCCATATTTTCAAGGCTTTTNCCCACTTTCTCCTCTATAAATTTCAGTGTCTCTGGTTTTATGTGGAAGTCTTTGATCCACTAAAACTTGAGCTTTGTAGAAGGAGATAAGAATGGATCAATTTGCATTCTTCTACATGATGACCTCCAGGTGTGCCAGCACCATTGGTTGAAAATCTTGTCATTTTTCCACTGAATTGTCTTAGCTCCTTTGTCAAAGATTAAGTGACCATAGGTGTGTGGATAAATTTCTGGGTCTTCAATTCTATTCCATTGATCTACCTGTCTGTCACTGTACCAGTACCATGCAGCTTTTATCACAATTGCTCTGTAGTATAGCTTGAGGTCAGGCATNGTGATTCTACCAGAGGTTCTTTTATTTTTGAGAATGGTTTTTGCTATCCTAGGTTTTTATTATTCCATATGAATTTGCAAATTGTCCT
>NC_034613.1:102776171-102798399 GCF_900095145.1 Mus pahari | reverse complement strand
CTGTGCCTTCTAGTTAGTCTGGCTAAGGGTTTATCTATTTTGTCGATTTTCTCAAAGAATCAGGTCCTGGTTTGGTTGATTCTTTGAATGGTTCTTTTTGTTTCCACTTGGTTGATTTCAGCCATGAGTTTGATTATTTCCTGCAATCTACTCCTCTTGGGTGAATTTGCTTCCTTTCATTCTAGAGCTTCTAGGTGTGTTGTCAGGCTGCTAGTTTATTCTCTCTCTAGTTTCTTTTTAGAGGCATTCAGAGCTATGAGTTTTCCTCTTAGGACTGACTTCATTGTGTCTCATAAGTTTGGGTATGTTGTTGCTTAATTTTCATTAAACTGTAAAATATCTTTAATTTCTTTCTTTATTTCATCCTTGGCCAAGCAATCATTGAGTAGAGTGTTGTTCAGTTTCCATGTGAGTGTTGGCTTTCTATTATTTATGATGTTATTGAAGATCAGCCTTAGTCCATGGTTATCTTATAGGATGCATGGAATAATTTCAATATTTTTGTATCTGTGGACACCTGTTTTGTGACCAATTATATTGTCAATTTTGGAGGAGGTAAAAATGTGGTGCTGAGAAGAAGGTATATCCTTCTGTTTTAGGATAAAATATTCTGTATATATCTATTAACTGCACTTGTTTCAGAACTTCTGTTAGTGCCCATGTGTCTCTGTTTAGTTTCTGCTTCCAGGATCCATCCATTGGTGAGAGTGGGGTGTTGATGTCTCCCACTATTATTGTGTGAGGTGCAATGTGTTCTTTGAGCTTTTGTAAAGTTTCTTTAATGAATGTATTGGGAGCATAGATATTCTGAATTGAGAGTTCATCTTGGAAGGTTTTACCTTTGATGAGTATGAAGTGTCCCTTCATGTCTTTTTTGATAACTTTGTGTTGGAATTCGATTTTGTTAGATATTAAAATGGCTACTCCATCTTGTTTTTTCAAACCATTTTCTTGGAAAATTGTTTTCCAGCGTTTCACTCTGAGGTAGTGTCTGTCTTTGTCTCTGAGGTCAGTTTCCTATAAGCAGTAACATGTTGGGTCCTGTTTGTGTAGCCACTTTATTAGTATATGTCTTTTTATTTGTGAATTGAATCCATTGATGCTAAGAGAAATTAAAGAAAAGTAATTGCTTTCTGTCATTTTTGTTGTTAAAATTGGGATTCTGTTCTTGCGGCTGTCCTCTTTTAGGTTTGCTGAAGGATTACTTTCTTGCTTTTTTAGGGTGTAGTTTCCATCCTTGTGTTGGTGCTTTCCCTTTATTATCCTTTGAAGGGCTGGATTCATGGATAGATATTGTGTGAGTTTGGTTTTCTCATGGGATACTTATGTTTCTCCATCTATGGTAATTGAGAGTTTTACTGGGTATAGTAGCCTGGGCAGGCATTTGTGTTCTCTTTGTGTCTGTATAACATCTGTCCAGGATCTTTTGGCTTTCATTGTCTCTGATGAGAAGTTTGGAGTAATTATAATAGGCCTGCTTTTGTATGTTACTTGACCTTTTTCCCTTACTGCTTTTAATATTCTATCTTTATTTAGTGCATTTGCTATTCTGATTATTATGTGTCGGGAGGAATTTCTTTTCTGGTCCAGTCTATTTGGAATTCTGTAGCCTTCTTGTATGTTTATGGGCATCTCTTTCTTTTGGTTTGGGAAGTTTTCTTCTATAATTTTGTTGAAGATATTTGCTGGCCATTTAAGTTGAAAATCTTCATTATCATCTACTCCTATTATTCAAAGGTTTGGTCTTCTCANTGTGTCCTGGATTTCCTGGATGTTTTGAGTTAGCATCATTTTGCATTTTGTATTTTCTTTGACTTTTGTGTCCATGTTCTCTATGGAATCTTTTGTACTTGAGATTCTCTCTTCCATCTCTAGTATTCTGTTGCTGATGCTGGCATCTTTGTTTCCTGATTTCTTTCATAGTGTTTCTATCTCCAGTTTTGTCTCACTTTGGGTTTTCTTTAATGTTTCTACTTCCCTTTTTAGGTCTTGGATGGTTTTGTTCAATTCTATCATCTGTTTGGTTGTGTTTTCCTGTAATTCTTTAATGGATTTTTGTGTTTCCTCTTTAAGGACTTCTACCTCTTTAGCAGTGTCCTCTTTTATTTCTTTAAGTGTGTTATTAAGGTCCTTCTTTATGTCCTCTACCAGCATCATGAGATATGATTTTAAATCCGAGTCTTGCTTTTTGGATGTGTTGGGGTAACCAGGACTGGCTGAGGTGGGAGGGCTGGGTTCTGATGATGGTGAGTGGTCTTGGTTTCTGTTAGTAAGATTATTAAGTTTGCCTTTTGCCATCTGGTAATCTCTGGCATTAGTTGTTATAGTTGTCTCNTGTTGGAGCTTGTTCCTCCTGTGATTCTGTTAGCCTCTGTCAGCAGTACTGGCAGTATAGCTCTCTCCTGAGTCTCAGTGGTCAGAGTACTCTCCACAGGCAAGCTCTCCTCTTACAGGGAAGGTACACAGAAGTCTGGCTTTCAGACCTGCCTCTTGGCTGAAGATGCAGGCCCAAAAGGGGCCTGTCCCAGAAGATGTTTTGCCTCTGCAGTCTGCTCACTCACCTGCACAGACTAGTCTCCAAGGGACCTGGAACACAAGATGGCTTTCTTACCTCCTCTGGAGGACAGAGCCCTCCCAGGTGATGCAGTCTGTCCCAGAAGCTATGTTGCTTCTGCAGTTAGTACTCTCACCAGTGCAGACTGGTTTCTGAGAGCCTGGGGATACTAGATGGCTCTCTCACCTGCTCTGATGGACAAAGCCCTCCCAGGCTGTCACCTCTCCTCTGGTGGGGAAGGTGCCCAGATGCCTGGAGCCCACAATGAGGTCCAGGGTCTGTCCCAAAAGCTGTGTGGCTTCCACAGTCAGGAGTCTCACTGGTGCCGGCTGCTTCCTGAGCAAGCCCTGGCACAGGATGGCTCCCTCCCCTACTCAGGCAGTGAGAGCGCTCCTAGGCCTACACCTCTCCTCTCTTGAGCTGTATATCTTATGTCTCTTCTATTCCTATTATTCTTAGGTTTGGTCTTTTCTTTGTGTTCTTGATTTCCCGGATGTTTTGGGTTAGGAGTTTTTCCTGTTTTGAATTTTCTTTGACCTTTGTGTCAATATCTTTTAAGGTATCTTCTATACCTGAGATTCTCTCCTCTGACTTTTGTATTATATTGGTAATGTTTTCATCTGTAGTTTCTGTCCTCTTTCTTAAGGTTTTCATTCCCAGAGTTGCCTCCATTTGTGTTTTCTTTATTGTTTCTAGTTCTATTTTTAGGTTGTGGAATACTTTGTTCAATTCTTTCACCTGTTTGTTAGGGCTTTTCTGTATTTCCTTAAGTGATTTATTTGTTTTCTCTTTAAGGGGTTCTACCTGTTTACCTGTGTTTTCCTGTATTTCTTTCAATGAGTTATTTGTTTTCCTTTAAGGACTCTATTGTCTACATGAGATAGGATTTTAGTTCAGCATCCTGGTTTTCAGGTGTGGGTGTATCCAGAGCTTGCTGTGGTGGGAGAAATGGGTTCTGATGGTTGCAGGGTATACTGGCTTCTGTTGCTTATGGTCTTGTGCTTAGCCCTCACCATCTCTTTATCTTTGATGTTAACTGGCCTGGATGTCTGTCGGGAGCCTGCCTCCTGTGTCTTTGGGTTGCAGCAGGTCTTCTGGGAAGCCTGCGGCCCTGGTTATAGCAGACCTCCTTGGAGGCCTTCAGACTATGGAGTCTGTAGTGGAGTAGACATTATGATGATCTGCCCAGAGGGGATGGTGCAGGCTAGAAAGTAAGTGGAGTTTGTGCAGGGGCAGGGGGGATTGGTCCTGTGACCAATGGACTCCTTGAGAAAATGATGCTGTTTTTCAGAATGCATTTAAGTTTCTAATGTATATTAATTAATTAATCTCATAACTAATTACATACTTTCATAGATATTCATTTAAGTGATAATTATGTGATAGCATTATGCTATTGGTAGCATAAAATGATTACAATATGATTTTATTGTTGAAAAATCCAGTTAGCTACTTTTTAATTAAGAATTTTAATTATAAAAATTAAAATTCAGCAGTAATAGGCTATATTGTATATATTTGAATGCTTATTCATTTTTATTCTAGATAACATTGTCATTTAGCTTCTAGCTAATATTTTCATTTTCATTTACATTGGGAAGGTATACAAGGTATGTAAAAAATTTCATGGACACTATCTGTGTATATAGCCTCATTGAAGTAGAAACCTCTAGTACTTTGGAAATTTAGTTATGGCAAATGATGTTTTGCTGGAGCAAAGAGGATGTCTTGCTCAAGCAAACACGTGAAAGACTGTCTTCCTAAAGCAGACACAGGTGAAAGGAAGTTTGGATATAGCAGACATGTGAAATCATGCTTGATGAAGAAGTATAAATATGAGCCCACATACAGTGGGAGATGAGCACTGAGCATTGTTTTGGTTTTCTTGCCTTACTATTCTTAGTTAAGGATGCTCATGTATTGGTTTGCCTTAAATAGTGTTGTTGAGCTCACCTTGTGCTAATGATGCCATTGAAAGAAACCCACCCAAGAACTGCACCTGATGTTCTTGTGGTATCTCCTTTCTTTTCTTGCCTTGCCTCAGGCCAATTAGTGAGCCTGGTGTTTTGTTTTTGTTTTTGTTTTTGTTTTTGTTTTTGTTTGTGTTTTTGTTTTCAGGATTGAACTACAGCTACCTGTTATCTGCTTGCTAAAAGGACTTGAAGGTAGTTTTTGGTTTGTGCCTGGTGTCTACCTGTCTATAGGACTGGTCTGTATCTGCTGAATCATATTTGGTGTTTGCTACTATGGGACTTAACTTCTGCCAGAGAAGATTAAACTTGCCCTCAAAAGAATTGTTGCTGGAAAGGTCCACTTCCCCCATATCCTAATGACTTTTCTCTTCTACTACTTCTGGTGGGTGGTAGGCTAGAGGAAAGGTTGAACCCTTATTTGTGCCTACACCTCACTATAGCTTTCAAAGTTATGCAGTTAGTAGGCCTCATAATTTATAGTTTAATGATGGTAATTTGATGAAATTTGTATGTAATTTCTCTACTTTAGACAAAAATATGGAAAATTATGAAAATAAGAGTTTGTCTAATGTCCCCATCTTCTATTGTGTTTGGAGTAATTTATTGTCTGTATTGATTACTATTGTATCAAACAGTCAATTGTCATAAATGAGAAAGGGATGATTGTAGATCCAATATTCATAAATTATATCCTGTTTAAAAAAAGATTTTGAATAACCATGCTACAATGAAACTGACCTTCTATTGTTTTGTGCTTTCCTTTTCTGATTTTGATAATAACATCCTGCTACTTACTTAGCTAGAAAATGTTTCTAAATTTTAATTTTGCATAGAAAATGAAGCTTATATAAAATTTATCAATATTATTTTTTATAATCATAGTTGTGGACTTAATTTAAGATGTAAGAATTTTTAGTGATTATTAGTATTCACTTTTAGATTCTTTCATTTTGTTTTGTTTTTGTATTTGTTTTTGTTTGTTTGTGTTTTTTTAGAGGCAGGGTTTCTCTGTGTAGCCTTGGCTGTCCTGGAACTCACTTTGTAGACCAGACCAGCCTAGAACTCAGAAATCAGCCTGTCTCTGTCTCCCAAGTGCTGGGATTAAAGGCGTGTGCCACCATGTTCGGCTTAATTTTAGATATTTTTAATTAACATGATTATTAAAAAGTGTTTCCTTGGAGTTTTATATGGTATATTTTTAGGTTTTGAAATCTTATCAATGACTGTTAACTTTTGGAAACAACTTTTCTCATACCCAAGATGTTTTGTTAGAGAATGACTTAACAGTCATGACCAGAGAATGACCTAAGATTATGGCCAAAGAATGATAGGGTCATAATCCTTCTGCCTATACCTTCTCTTGACTATTATTACCACCATTAAACATGAGTGAGTTTTCTCATCAGTTTTATGAGGTACTGGTACTCAAATTCAAAGTTCTGTGTATGATAGGCAAGTTCTCTATCAAAAGCTACATCACCAGCCCTCTCATTGTGAATGATTTCTTTTTGTTTACATGTACTTTTAACAATCTAATTTTGTGATTTATATAGTAATTACATATTTTTCCTTCCCTCCCTTTCCTCTAAACACTCTTTTGTAGCCCTGTCCTTGCTTTCCTGCACAGTAATGTACTCTTTTTTCTTTAATTGTTGCTATATACACATGTGTATATGCATTTCCATTTCTAAATACATAAATAAAATCTCTTCAGTCTTTATATTACTTATGAAAGTCTGTGTAATATTATGTTTACATATGTTTACAGGGTCGATTATTTAGTATTTTTAACATGAATGCTAATATATAAGCCATATATTATTCAATAGATCAAGTACAAGTACATAGTTCAAAATATAAACTTTTGTCACTATTTGCATTTTCAATGATTTATATATTTGAAACATTGTTACCATTTCAAAAAAGAACTCTTACATCATTAATATAAACCATTCATCTTCTACATCAGCTGTGATTTAGAAAATCATTTGTATCTATTTATTTGACTATTTTTTAATTTGATATGAATGGAATTTAAGTGTGTTCTCTTTTGTTACTAGATTATTTATTGCATTGTTTTAATTGTTTAATAATATTTTAGCATGAGTCAGGATCTTGTTTCATTTTGAAACCAAACAATGTTGCATCATAAAGCATGTATTATATGATTTTCTTCCCAGAGACAAGTTAGGAACTGTCTGCTTGATAGGGTGTGTACTGACAGTTCAAATAACAAATTCAATTCACGTTCAACTTGGTAAAGCAATGAGGTTTTTTAAGTTACTCACAGAAGCATGAATTATTCAACCTCTTGAGCTGCATCAGTAACATATCCAAATATCAACATGGACAATTGATGAAAAGTTGAACCACTGAATATATATCATCTCCAAATAAGTTGTGATATAATCTAAGAGAGATCTAGAAGATCCTACAGGATATAATGAAAGGCTTAAAAGACCTCATGTCATCTTGAGAGAATACTCACAGGCCTAATGTCAAGAGAACCTCCTGCCAGTAGCCTTAGTTGCTCTACTTCAAGATAGGAAAGGTCATGTCCAATCTAGAACGAAGTTACACTACAGCATACTACACCTTATTTATCCAGACATCAGTTGCAGAACCAATGCTGATTAATCTATTGACAGTTAAGAATAATGTTGTTGTAAACTTAAGCTACCACACCTTTAAAACCAGATGACCTTGAACTCAGAGATCTCCCTGTCTTAATCTTCTGGAATCCATAGCCACTGTGCCTCAAGATATCCATACCAAGATCCAGATCAGAAACTTCTATCTCCCAGCCTCCAGATTAGGGTCACTGGTGAGCCTTCCAGTTCTGGATTGTAATTCATTCCAAATATAGTCAAGTTGACATGCAGGAATAGCCACTACATGTTCCTTTCAGCAATGTGAGTGGAATTGTACTGGATGCGGTCCAGTTCCCAGATCTTGTAATTTCATTATTTTCTTTGTTATTGGGCATAGTCCCCGCTCCCCCCCCCCACTCCAGAAAAGAAAAAAAAAAATCTGTGACCAATATCTCAGTCTTTCAGAGGCGCTTTGCTTTCTTTTGCGAATGTTCAGCATTGTTTACTATTTATATTTATTGTCTCTTTCTTTGGAATGATGAGTTCTTCAATTATTTAGATTTTCTTCCTTTTACAGCTTATAACTTTCTTGCTTAAATACCTCTCAGCTGAGATTTTATTAGCTGAGATTTTATTCTGTTTGAGTTCAGAGATTTGTTGTCATTGTTTTTGTTTGACATATATAGATTTGGCAATTTTGTTAGACATAAAACTTGTTTTTCCTTCTTTGCTGGTAGTAGATCTTCTAGTATATCTAACAAAATATCACAAAACATCACATTAAGTCATATACATTTCTTTATTTGTGTGTTGATAATTGTGTTTTGTTTTATTTAATAAAAAAACTATTTAAGAATCACTAATAATTTCAAGATGTTATAGACAACTATGACAAAATTTAAATTTAAATATTCTTCTCTATTTTAATACAAACATAAAAATATATTTTAAGAAAAATATTCAATAATAGAATATTTCTAAATCAATAATATTTAAATGGTGATACATATTAATAGGACTTTCTCAGTGCTCGTGATAGACTATAACCTTAGTATTCAAACAGCAATCAAAGAAATCCCTATTGGAAGTTCTAGTATAACTTTTACCATGAGAATTAAGTTACTTAAATTAGGTGTAAGGTTTTACCCTTATTCCTGTGAGCTGGATCTGCCCAATGTTTACAATTAAATGGGAATACATAGTTATTTCACTATTTTTTTCTGAGTGATGGTGAATTTACCTCTCAAATATTAATACTGAACTGAATTCCAATGGAGAATTCATATTTTTATTTATTTTAACTTTCTTTATATTACTAATTAAAACACTAATTCAGATAGTGACTTGTCTAATTTATATGTTCATTAAAGCACTGAAAGATTTTCTTAATGACATTTATTAAGAAATGTAAAGCCAAGCTTAAAGAAATAAAAACAAAAGGAAGAAACAAAACCAAAGAAGCTTCTTTAAGATGACTATGAAAATAAAAGTTTTTTTTCTTAATTCCCAATAATACAAAGTACAACTAGAATTTGTAATAGTTTAAGAAAGTGATATTGAAACTTTTATTAAAAGAAATTTAGTGAGTAACAGTTTTGAATATCAATTGATTTACAGAACTTGTAATAATGAGGACTTTAAGAATTCTGCAATTATTTGACAGCTTTGTGTCCAATTTCACACTCAATATGCTATAAGATAGTATATCTTGGTGCTTGTACTAATCATTCTGCATCACAAAAATAGGCAGGGAAGGTACAGTGTTAGGATACTTATTTGCTTATAATATATTGCATTTAGAAAGATCAGATTAAGTAATTTTAAAATAGCAAATCTGAAGGGCTTACTCAACACATTATTTGATATTTTGTCTCATTTTTAAAATTAATGCTCAATATTCTTTTTCTTAAATATGAAATTTCAGGTCTTGATATACCACCTATGTAATTGTGCTTTAATTACTATGATGATTTGGATGAAGATGTCTTCCATGGTCTCTGATACTTGAGACCATGTCACCAATTGATGGCATGGTTTTGACAGCTTTAGGAGGAATAGTCTGATTGGAAGAGGTATGTCATAGGAGGTAATGCTTAAGAGTTTAAAGAGTCACTGCATTCTTTTTTGTTTGTTTGTTTCTCTTTCATGCTTACATTTGACTATATTAGTTCTCACCTTGTTTCAGGTGATGCCTCTGCTCTGCAATCATGGGCTGTTATCTGGAATCTTAAATCTTAATAAACTAAATCCTAATAAACTTAAATCCTAATAAAATAAATCTTTAAAGTGGCTTGGCAGTGGTGTTTTGTCACACTCATAGAAAAGTAACTAATACAGGTAGCTTACAGAGACTGTACTACTCTTCTAAGAAGATTCAGCTCTCAAACTGATATCAGGGAAGTAAGTATGGCAAGACATTAGCAACAAATATACAGTTTGCTCAGCCTGATATATATGATCATTTTTTTTATGTATTTTAAAGTTATTGAACAATAGTTTCGGTGTATTTTTGAACAATTTCCTTTTAGAATCAGTCCACAAGGATATTGTTTTCTTGTTAATTTGGCATGTCTTTCTAATATTTCATCTATGTTCATATATGCAGCAGGATAATTTTTAGATTTATTCTAAGAATGGTTTTATAAGCAAGATTATACTGTTTTAGTATATTCAGCATGGCAAGGAGGGTGGGAAGGACTTGGGAGGATGAGAAGAGGGAAAAAAGGGGACAGGATCAGTGTGGGAGGAGGCAGGGAGATGTACAGAGGGTCAGGAAATTGAACAGATGTGTGTAGCAATGGGGGAATGGGTAACTGAAGGGAGCCAACAGAAAATCCCAGACACCAGGAATGCAAGAGGCTCCCAGGATCCAACAAGGTTGACATTAGTTGAAATACCCAACAAAGGGGAGGGAGAACCTTTAGAGACCATATCCAGAGGTTAGGCAGGGTCCTTGGTTGAAGGATGGGGCCACTCATACCCTTCTCAAAATTTTAACCCAGAATGCTCCTGTGTAAAGGAAATGCGGGAATAAAGAGTGGAGCAGAGACTGAAGGAAAGACCATCCAGAGACTGCCCCACCTGGGGATCCATCAAATCCAGACATTGTTGCTGATGGCAGCAAGTGCTTTCTGACAGGAGCCTGATATGGACGTCTTCTGAGAGGCTCTGCCAGAGCCTTACTGATACAAATGGGGATGCTTGCAGCCAACCAACTGACTGAGCAGGCACACATTTGAGGAGTTAGGGGAAGAACTGATGGGGCTGAAGGGATTGGCAGTTCCATAGGAAGAAAAACAATACTAACCAACCAGACCACCCAGAACTCCCATGGACTAAATCACGAACCCATGGCTCCAGCTGCATATGTATCAGAGGACGGCTTTGTCTAGCATCAAAGGGAGGGGAGGCCCTTGATTCTGTGAAGGCTTGATGGCCCAGCATAGGGGAATATTAGGGAGGTGGGGAGGGGGTGGGTGGGTGGGTGAGCACCCTCTTGAAGGCAGGGGGAGGAGGATGGAATGGGGTTCTTTTGGAGAGGAAACAAAGAAGGGGAAAACATTTAAAATGTAAAACAAAATAAGCAATTAAATTTTTAGAAAAGAAATGTAAATAAATAAAATGATTAATAAAAATAAAATTTCATTATTTATAATTAATGTATATACCGTCTAGTTTGGGAGGCTGAAAACATCAAAGTCAAGGCAATAGAAGATACAGGGTTTACTGAAAGCTTACTCTCTTTCATACTTATTATCCTTTGGAGGTAAAAATAAATTATAATGTAGCCATTAAAAATATAATTATATTTTTATTAATAATATAAGTCATTCCATATAAAGAAATATGTAGCAATGGATCAATGGCTGAAAATTCTTTTAACTCATTCAATGATATTTTTGTGTTGTTTGTACACTTGGTTTAAATGAAAATTATAATTACATATATAACAAACAAATTATTAAGAACACTTTATATTTTATTATTTTGGGCATTTTATCTTAATGACTGTAAATCAAAAGTAATCTTGAATAATGGATATTATTTTTATCCATTTTTTAAAAGCTAATGTTTAGCTTTTAAGGTTTGTCCTCTTATATAGAAGACTCAAGTTTATCGGTGTTACTTCTCTCTTACAACAGGAAAAAAGACAGAAATCAACAACAATTCCAATATAAAGTTTAAAAAACATATTGCTAAAATTGGAGACTTAACTCATATCTGTAATCCCAGCATTTCAGAAGCTGAAGTCGGAATATTGCCTTAACAGTATACCATGATTCATTTTCAAAGACAAAGTATAGTGTTGAATTTCAGTTGCATTATTTTTATTCACCAGTAAGAGAAATCAGTGTAGAATATATTTTTCTATAGTCACTAAATCAACAGAATATGAAAACCATATTAATCAGTAGTATAAGGTGTGATTTGAAGTTTCTATGATAGATAAAGACTTTATTCAAATGTATAGTTTAAAAAATAAAATGACAGGAAATCTAATATTTTGCTTTGAAAGAATTAATCTTTTTATTGTTTGAAAAAATGAAAACTATAAAGTTTAAATATGTAAAGAAAGCCTAAAGCAAAACAAGATACTAGGGATCTCAATAGTAAGTCATATATATATATATATATGTATATATATATTACAAGATGTTCCGTGACAAAACCAAACTTACACAATATCTTCCTACAAATCCAGCCCTAAAAAGGAAAATAGATGGAAAGCTCCAACACAAGTAGGGAAACTATACCCTTTTATAAAAAGAAAGAAAGTATTATTCTTTCAACAAACCCAAAAGAAGACAGCTACACAAACATAATCATACCTCTAACAACAAGAACTAACAGGAAGTAACAATCACTTTCCCCTAATATCTCTTAAAAATTACTGGACTCAGTTCCCCAGTAAAAAGATATCGACTAACAGACTGGATAAGTAAACAGAACCCAGCATTTTGCTGCACACAGGAAAGGTACCTTAGTGTCAAAGACAGACATTACCCCAGAATAAAAGGCTGCAAAACAAAACAAAGAAAAACAAGCTAGAGTATCCATTCTAATACATTCTAATATCAAATAAAATCGACTTTCGCATAGATGTTATCAAAAAGATAAGGAAGGACACTTTATATTAATCAATGAAAAAAATCAACCAAGATTAATTCTCAATTCTGAACATCAATGTTCCAAAAGCAAGGACGGACACATTCATAAAAGAAATTTTACAAAAGCTCAAAGAGCACATTGAACCTCACACAATAATAGTGGGAAACTCAACACTCCAAACTCAGCAATGGACAAATCATGGAAACCAAACTAAACAGACACAGAGAAATTAACAGAAGTTATAAACCAAATGTATTTAACAAATATCTATAGAACAGTATATCCTAAAACAAAAGAATACAGCTTCTTCTCAGTATCTTCTCCAAAAGTGACCATATAATTGGTTACAAAACAGGCTTCAACAGATATAAGAATATTGAAATAATCCCATGTCTAATATCAGATCACCAGAAACTAAGCCTGGTCTTCAATTACAACAAAAACAGTAGAAAGCCCACACACATGTGGATCTGAACAACTCTCTAGTCAATGATAACTTGGTCAAGGAAGAAATAAAGAAAAACATTAAAGACTTTTTATAATATAATGAAAATTAAGGCACATAATACCAAAACTTATAGACCACAATGAAAACAGTGTTAAAAAGAGAACTCATAGCTCTAAGTGCCTCCAAAAAGAAACTGAAGAGAGCATACACTTGCACCTTGAGAGCACACCTGAAAGATCTAGAAGAAAAAGAGACAAATATACCCAAGACAGCTAGACAGGAAGAAATAATCAGTGTCAGGGCTGAAATTATCCAAGTAGATACAAAAAGAAATATAGAAAAAAAATAACAAAACCAGGAATTGGTTCATTAACAAAATCAACAAGATAGATAAACAGTTACTCAGACTAACCAGAGGACACAGAGAGATGATATTCAAATTAATAAAGTGTACTGGCTAATTTTATGTCAACTTAACACAGCTGGAGTTATCACAGAGAAAGGAGCTTCAGTTGGGGAAATGCCTCCAGGAGATCCAGCTGTAAGGCATTTCCTCAATTAGTGATCAAGTGGGGAAGTCCCCTTGTGGGTGGTGCCATCTCTGGGCTGGTAGTCTTAGGTTCTATATTGTCGACACCAGCCTCACCAGCAAGGAAGACACCACACAACAGGATTCTTCTATTGGGAGAGCTTGATTGCTGTGGCGAAAGACCCCGAGCCCTAGAACTAGTGCTGCTTTTATAGGCCTAGGACTGGCGTGGCCATGTCTGATTGGTTCTGCTTTCAGTCCTTAATTTACATGCCCTGGGATGGGCTGTGACTTGGTGTGAAACCCATTTGCACTTGTGCACATTGGTTGTTTACCCGAAATACACGGGTGGTGGCCAGTGGTAGCCAGAGCCATCTTGTAATGGTGTTACATGGCTTCCCACACTACATGAGATCAGGCTGAGCAAGCCAGTGGAGGCAAGCCAGTAAAGAACATCCCTCCAGGGCTTCTGCATTAGCTCCTGCTTTCTGACCTGCTTGAGTTCCAGTCCTGCATCCTTTGGTGATCAACTGCAGTATGGGAATGTAAGCTGAATAAACCCTTTACTCCCCAACTTGCTTCTTGGTCATGATGTTTGTGCAGGAATAGGAACCCTGACTAAAACATAAAGTAAGAATTCAAAAGGGATACATAAGTACAGAAGCTGAGGAAATTGAAAAAAATCATCAGACACTACTACAAAAGACTGTACTCAACAAAACTGGAAAATCTGAATGAAATGGAAAATTTCCTAGACACATACTGTGTACCAAATTTAAATCAGGATCAGATAAACCATCTAAACAGTTCCTTTACCATTAAAGAAATAGCAGCAGTCATTAAAAGTCTCCCAACCAAAAAGAAAAAAAAATGTCTCGGACCAGATGGTTTTAGTTCAGAATTCTCTCAGACCTTCAAAGAAGACCTAATACCAATTCTCTTCAAACTTCCACAGAATAGAAACAGAAGAAGCACTGCCAAATACGTTTTTATGAAGCCACAATTATGCTAATACCTAAACCACACAAAGACCCAACAAAGAAGAGAACTTCAGACTAATTTACCTTAAGAATATCCATGCAAAAATTCTCTCAAACAGAATCCAATGATGTATCAAAATAATCTTCTGTTATGACCAAGTAGGGCTCATCCCAAGAATGTAGAGATGGTTCAATATGGGGAAATCCATCAACATAATGCACTATATAAATAAATTCAAAGGAAAAAAAAACATGATCTCATTAGATAAAGAGAAAGCATTTGACAAAATTCAATATTCCTTCATGTTAAAAGTCTTGTGAAGCCGGGCATGGTGGCACACACCTTTAATCCCAGCAGTCAGGAGGCAGAGGCAGGCAGATTTCTGAGTTTGAGGCCAGCCTGGTCTACAGAGTGAGTTCCAGGACAGCCAGGGCTACACAGAGAGAAACCCTGTCTCAAAAAACAAAAACAAAAACAAACAAACAAACAAAAGTCTTGTAAAGATCATAAATTCAAGGCCTAAACATAGTAAAAGCAAAATACAGCAAACGGTTAGCCAACATCAAACTACATGGAAAGAAACTTGAACCAATTCCACTAAAACCAGGAACTAGACAAGGCTGCCCACTCTCTCAAAGAACTATCCAGAGCAGATAAACAACATAAAAAGGTCAAAGGGATATATTTGGAAATAAAGAAGCCAAAATATCACCATTTGCAGATGATATGATAGTATGATTAAATGACACCAAAAACTCAACTAGAGAATTTCTAAATCTGATAAATAACTTAAGCAACATGGCTGGATAAAAATTAACTCAAACAAATCAGTAGCTTTTTATCTAATCTAAGAATAAGCAGGATGAGAAAGAAATTAGGGAAATGATATCCTTCACAACAGTCACAAATAATATAAAATACATTGGTGTGACTCAAACCAAGCAAGTGAAAGATCTGTATGACAAGAACTTTAAGTCTCTGAAGAATGAAAACAAAGATCTCAGAAGATGGAAAGATCTCCCACACTTAAGGATTGGCATTTTAATATAGTAAAAATGTCCATCATACCAAAAGTAATCTACAGAGTCAATGAAATCCCAATCAAAATTCCAACTAAATTCTTCACATAGTTAGAAAGAGCAATTTGCAAATACATTTGGAATAACTAAAAACCCAGGATATAAAAAACTATTCTCAACAATAAAAGAACTTCTGGAAGAATCACCATCCCTGAACTTAAGCTGTACTACAGAGCAATAGTAATAAAAACTGCATAATATTAGTACAGAAACAGGCAGGAAGATCAATTAAATAGAATTGAAGACCAAGAAATAAACACCCACATTTATGGTCACTTGATCTTTGACAAAGGAGCTAAAACCATTCAATGTAAAAAGACAACATTTTAACCACATGCTGCTGGTTCAACTGGCAGTCAGCATGTAGAAGAATGAAAATTGACCCATTCTGATCTCCTTGTACAAAGCTCAAGTCTAAGTGGATCAAAGACCTCCACATAAATCTAGATACACTGAAATTAATAGAAGAGGAATTGGGGAAGCTCCTAGAATATATGGGTATGGGGGGGAGTTCCTGAAAATAATACCAATGGCTTATCTAATATCAATAATTGACAAAAGGGTCTTCATAAAATTGCAAACTTTCTGTAAAGCAAAGGTCACTGTCCATAGAACAAAACAGCAATCAAAAGATTCAGAAATGCTCTTTACCAATCCTACATCTGATAGAGGGCTAATATCCAATATATACAAAGAACTCAAGAAATTAGACTCCAGACAATCAAACAATCCTATCAAAAATGTGGTACAGAGCTAAACAAAGTATTCACAACTGAGGAAACTGTAATGTTTGAGAAACACCTAAAGAAACGTTCAACATTCTTAGTCATCTGGGAAATTCAAATTAAAACAACCCCTTCACATTCACTAGAGCATCTAGCCTTCACTGAACCAAGGCCCTCTTCTCCCATTGATGCCTGACAAAGCCATCCTCTGCAACATATAGTGCTTGAGCATGGGTCCCTCCATGTGTACTCCTTGGTTTGTGATTTAGATCCTGAGAGCTCTGGCAGATTGATATTGTTGTTTTTTCTATGGGGTTGCAAACCCCTTCAGGTCCTTCAGTCCTTTCTCTAACTCCTCCATTGGGGACCCGGTGATCAGTTCAATGGATGGATGTGAGTATCCACACCTATATTTGTCAGTTTCTGGCAGAGATTGCACCTCACATCAATCAGAATGGCTAATATGAAAAACTCATGTGACAGCAGATGTGGAGGAAGAGGAACATTCCTCCACTGCTGGTGAGGGTTGCAAGCTGGTACAACCATTGTGGAAATCAGTCTGGCTGCTCCTCAGAAAACTGGACATAGTACTCCTGGAGGATCCAGCAATACTACTCCTGTGCATATACCCAAAAGATGCTTCAACATATAACCAGACCACATGCTCCACTATGTTCATAGCAGCCTTATCTATAATAGCCAGAAGCTGGAAAAAATCCAGACATCCTTCAACTGAGGAATGGATACAGAAAATGTGGTACATTTACACAATGAAATACTACTCAGCTATTAAAAACAATGAATTCATGAAATTCTTAGGCAAATGGTTGGAACTAGAAAATATCATTCTGAGTAAGGTAACCTAATCATAAAAGAACACAATGGTATGTACTAACTGATAAGATGATATTAACCTAAAAGCTCAGAATATCCAAGATACAATTCACAGACCAAGTGAAGCTCAAGAAGAAGGAGGACCAGCATGTAGGTTTTTCAGTAATTCTTAGAAGGGGTAACAAAATACTCAAGGGAAGAAATATGAAGACAAATTGTGGAGCAGAGACTAAAGGAAAGGCCAACCAGAGACTGCCCCACCTAGGGATCCATCCCATATACAGTCACCAAACACAGACACTATTGTGGATGCTAAGATGTGCCTGCTCACAGTAGCCTGATAGAGCTGTCTCCTGAGAGGTATGCTTTTGCATACTATTCATTCTTCAGTGAAACATAGGCCCTTACAACAGAACCAGAAATTTCTACCTCATGCCTAGAATTTGTAATTCTTCTATGTCAGACATCAAATTTATGGTATTGCAGACAGGTGCCACTGTTCTTCTCTGGACAGTCCTTAATTTTTCAATTTGTGAAACCAAAAATTAAACAAGTAATGAAATACTGTCATATCCTTATATCACTTGTTCTTATTTTTTTCAGTTTTTTTTCTATCTGCATACGAAAATATTATATTATATAATGCTTTATTATCTTTTCAAATTGATTTTCTATTTTTTAAAAATAACTGCCAGAAAATAATTTCCATTGTTTGGAACTATTCAATAAAGTTTGTATTTACTGAAGTTGAATTTTGAAAATATTTCTACTAGTGGGAATGTGATATAAAAGTAAATAAAGCACAGCCTATGTACTCCAAAAGTTTATAATCTACTTAATTGATATAAATTGATTGTAAAATTTTATATCTCTGTGTTATAGTAAATATCATAAGGGAAATATAACCAACAATCCTAGATTAAGATTATTACTTCCTGGAGTTTTGAATGAAGATCCTACAGTATAAGAAAGTAACAATGATGTAGTCATACCTTTTTTAGTAAAGATAAAAGTGGTATATGTGCTGGGTGTGGTGGTGTACGCCTTTAATCCCAGCACTTGGGAGGCAGAGGCAGGCGGATTTCTGAGTTCAAGGCCAGCCTGGTCTACAAAGTGAGTTCCAGGACATCTAGGGCTACACAGAGAAACCCTGTCTCGAAAAACCAAAAAAAGAAAAAAAAATAAGTGGTATATGTGTGTGGTACATATGGTGTGTGTGTGTGTGTGTGTGTGTGTGTGTGTGTGTGTGTGTGTGTATGTGTGGTATATATTCAATGAGTGTGTCTGTGTGTGAGTGTGGTGTGTATGTAGTATAAGTGTGTATGGTGTATACAAGTTAGTGTGTATGTTCACCCCCTACACACACACACACACACACACACACACACACACACACACACACACATACAACACATGGAACCTAGAGGAGATCTTCATCATCTTTCTATATAAGATCTCTTTATTTTTCCTTAAGGGAGGTCCTAAAGCTCAATATTTTCTCTAGGCCATTGGCTATCAGCCTCCTGAAATCTGTCTCTGCCACTCATTACTGAGGTTAGGTAAGAGTGATGCCTTTTCTAGTTTATTTACATTGTTTATGGGGATGAAAACTTAGTTCATACTTGCACAGTAAACACTCTTACCTAGTAAGACTTCTCCCCATTTTAATAACTTTTTCTTTTAAAACTGTATTAAGAAAAGTGCTCAATAGTCATTATTCATAAATAAGTATGAGCTGAGGAAATAACTCAGTGTATAAGGTATTGGCTGCACAAGTGAGAGGACATGAGTTTGAATCTCTAGAGCTCATTTAAATCCATGTACAATGGCAAACATCTGCAATTCTCTCTGTACTATAATAGGAAGCAATGACAGGAGACTCTCCCAACATCTCAGGAATCAAATAGCTTGGAACATGGATTGATGCACAGCCAAAGGAACCTTCTTCATTTAAGTTGTACAAGGAAGACTTAGGTTTTTTACTTGCCTCCACAAGTCAAACAAATGCATAATCATGCACATAGATATAACATATAAATACACATGTTAAATTAATACATTTAGTCTATGATTTGTAGTCCTACAGAGTCTAAGGCCTTTCACTTATTCCTGTTTAAAATGTGTAATATGGCTATTTAGACCTATAAACTTTAGATAAAATTGTAAATCAATTTTTATTAGAATGTTTTCCAGACCATTTCTCAGTCCCATGAATTTTGCTTTTTAGAGAACTCTTCATTGTTATTTCTTGACTATTTCATTTGGATTTTCTGCAAGCTACATTTAATCAACTCAATTAGTTAATCAAATGAAGGACTTCCTGTTTACTTACTCCCATTTGAAATTGACATCACTCTATATTTCTTGACTCATGCTAACAAATTAAGTATATGGATGGTAGTAATGAAAATGAATCCTAAAATTCTAATAAATGGTTTAGTGAATTATTACACAATGGATCTTGTACTCAGCATATAATATAGAAACCACTCCTTGAATAGTTGTCCTATATGAATGATACCTTATGACCACATAAAACCTAGTCACAGATATATAGTATCTGATATCTATGAAAACTTCAGATATTCTCCCATTAGTGTATCGGTAAATTAACTGTGGTGTACACAGGTTAAAATAGTGCTCAATAATAAATTTGAATGAACTGGAACTCTAGATATGGTTCACTGATTAAGAGCACATATTGTTCTAGAATATGACCCCATTTTGGTTCTAAGAATTCACGTTAGGCAGCACATAAACACCTGTAGCTTTCATTCCAGGATATCCTTAATAATAATAATAATAATAATAATAATAATAATAATAATAATAATAAATTAAATTTACACTTCAAATGTTGTCCCCCTCCCTGGTTTCCTCTCAATGAACTCCTCATCCCATACCTCCTCCCCTTTGCCTCTTTGTGGGTACTCCCCCACCCATCCACCCACCCACTTCCGCCTTACTGTCCTAGTATTTCCTTATGCTGTGACATCAATCCTCCACAAGACCAAGGGTCTCCCCTACCATTGATGTCAGATAAGGCTGTCCTCTGCTACATATGTAGCTAGAGCCATGGATCCCTACATGTATGATCTTTGATTGGTGGTTTAGTCACTGGGACCTCTGGGTGGTCCTGTTTGTTGATATTGTTCTTGCTATGGGATAGCAATCCTCTTCAGCTAATTTTTAGGTAAAGTTTCTCACTTTGAAATTAAGGTCTATTTTTCCAATAGTCATTTTAGATAGGAAAATAAACACATTCATTTTCTTTCACTATAACTACTGAAAAAGAAGGTCTCATTCCAAGCAAGTATCTCAAAACACTAATCATGTAATCAGATAAGAAATGAGAACTTGCCCTCCAGTATTGGTGAAGACTGTAAATATATTCATATATGTTCATTTTCTCTTAATGTGCATGAACATTCAAAAGCAGAATTACAAGCAGGAGCTCCAGGGATAACAGCAATTCTACTTTACTGCTTATTCTTTTTACAATGATAGAATGCTAAATAGGGACTTTTCTTCCCTTGATCATCTATATACCACTAATGGAAAATGCGTGCAAGTTCATAATAAATTATAATATAATATGATATATATATAAATATATATATAAATTTATATATATACAAATTATAATATTATATATATATATATATATATATATATATATATANATATATATATATATATATATATATATATTCCTTTATAAATGGTTCATAGAACATTGGCATGCCAATGTAACAAAACTTGTAAATCCTGTCAGCAATTCTGTGATAGCAAGAGTATTTCCAAGTATTGTCATTCACACAATCCCAGATCAATGTTACACTTTCAAATACTTGCAGGTTTTAAAGAAAAGAGGTGAATTCTGATGAAAATTCTTGAGGTGAGACTTGTTAGTTCATTGACATATACACTTTCATGAAGATGTCATATCCTTATAATTTACAATATTAAACATTGTACTCATGACACATCTCAGCAAGTTCTGAAGACCAGACATTCTTGCCACTGTTTCTTTACTTGGCTGCTTCTGGCCTTGCTAGACATACTTTGGCTGCCTAGAAGTACATCCTTGCCATCATCTAGTTTCACTGTTTCCTACCCTTCTGATAGAAGCCTGGATTTTTTAGAATTCTGTGGGTCATCATCACCATTATCCTCACAGAGGTTTGATCATTTTATCCCTCTGTTCACCTCTGACTGCTGCAGGCTATTCTCAGTACTGTAGGTCTCTGGAAGTGGTGCATAGTTTGAATTCCAGTCCTTACTCTGTGCCTCTCCTAGTTAATCTGTTTGTTGAGGAGATTGTAGAGAAGGTTTAGCAAGTCACACATGTGGAACAGCTCATCCAGGCAGACATTTCTTTCTCTGATTCTGCATCCTGCCAAAGATTAATACGCATCAGCCTTGCAACTAATACCTTAAAGTCAGCTGTTCTCTTCCCATAAGCTGTGAAATAGCTCGAGAAGTCCTTTTTATTCTGGTGGCATGATCCTTGACACTTAGACACATTATATTTTTTTCTCCTTTTTTGTTTTTGTAATCAAATGAAGCAAAATAGTGAAGGCATAATCCTGAGGGTATATTTTCAATACTAAATTCAAGATAAAAACACAGTAATATAAAAATATATTGATGTTCCATATATAAGGTTGCAGAACCTTTCGGCTCCTTGGGTTCTTTCTCTAGCTCCTCCACTGGGGGCCCTGTGTTCCATCCTATAGATGACTGTGAGCATCCACTTCTGTATTTGCCAGGAACTGGCATAGCCTCATATGAGACAGCTATATCAGGGTCCCTTCAGCAACATCTCGCTGGCATATGCAATAGTGTATGGGTTTGGTGGCTGATGATGGGATGAATCCCCAGGTGGGGTAGTCTCTGCATAGTCCATCCTTTCATCTTAACTCAAACTTTGTCTCTGATACTCCTAACATGGGTATTTTGTTCCCTACTCTAAGGAGGAATGAAATATCCACATGTTGATCTTCCTTCTTGGTTTTCTTGTGTTTTGCAAATTGTATCTTGAGTATTCTAAGTTTCTGGTCTAACATCTACTTATTAGTGAGTGTATATTTAGTGACTTCTTTTGTGTTTGGGTTACTTCACTAAGGATGATATCCTCCAGATATATCCATTTGCCAAAAAAATTTCATAAATTCATTGTATTTAATAGATGAGTAGTAAGTACTCCATTGTGTAAATGTACCACATTTTCTGTATCTATTCCTCTATTGAGGGACATCTGGGTTCTTTCCAGCTTCTGGCTATTGTAAATAAGGCTGCTATGAACATAGTGGAGCATGTGTCTTTATTACCAGTTGGTACATCTTCTGGTTATATGCCCAAGAGTGGTATTGCTGGATCTTACAGTAGTACTATGTCCAATT
>NC_034613.1:102749392-102775476 GCF_900095145.1 Mus pahari | reverse complement strand
AAAAAAAAAAAAGATAAAATCAAGAAAGACTAGGAACGAGGATGCAGTACATGTCTATGTGTAAAAAGTCCTGCTTCTGCCTCCTGTACTGCACTAACAGGCATGATGATAGAAGTCTGTAATCCCAGCACTTGGAGGTGGAAGCAGGGGAATCACAAGTTCAAAGCCATCCTCTTTTGCATGGTGAATTCAAGACCAGCCTGGGCTATGTGAGACTTTGTCTCAGAACGAAAAAAAAAAAAAAAAAGAGGGAGAGATAGATTAGAAAAAAGGGAGAAACAGGGATAGAAAGAAGGAATGGAAGTGAAAGAAAGAGAAGGGAGAAAGGAAGTAGTTTATTCACTGGTAGGTTAGAATCAAGTAGGACCCTTAATACATTGATCATCATCAGGAATGAAGAAATGTGTGTAACCAGAGTTAGGGGAGAACAAAATTGTTATGGACTTGTAAATGTAAACTAAGATCCCTTTGGAATTCTGACCTCTATCTGGGAGCTAACAATTAAAACGTATTTCACTGTATATATATGAAAGTAGGGACACAAAATACTTGGAGAAGAAAGAAAGTTTTAAACATGTCTGGGTATAGGAATATTGAAGAAAGCAGAGGAAAAGAAAAGCTAAAAAAAAAAAGAAAAGTTGTTTGAAAAGTGATGTGGAAACGTACTATATCAAAATCTACTTTTAAAAAAATGCGGGCTGGTGGGATGGCTCAGTGGGTAAGACCACCCGACTGCTCTTCCGAAGGTCCAGAGTTCAAATCCAAGCAACCACATGGTGGCTCACAACCATCTGTAACAAGATCTGACGCCCTCTTCCTGAGTGTCTGAAGACAGCTACAGTGTACTTAAATATAATAAATAAATTTAAAAAAATGCAGCAGATGTGCAGTTCAGATTTCATATGGGTCCTAAACACCTAGAATGAGGACAATCCCTAAACCTGTTGCCTATCTGTGGAATACATTTTCATAATTGAACTGCCTTGGCTGATTTAATAGGCGAGAATGTGATTAACTCCCAAGAGAATTATTTGCCAGGGTTGGGGAATACTCAAGGGAGACCACCACCCTTTCAGAGGAGAAGGACATGGGGGAAGGGATTGTGTCAAGGGGGGCTGAGAGAGGGAGTAGTGATCAGGATGCAAAGTGAATATGAAAAAAATATATATGTATATGTATATAATTGGATGCAAAGTAGAATGGTTGTAATATAAAATGGAGAAGTACTAGGCACTTAAGGATTAAGTGGAAATGGGAGGCAGTGTGGAAAAGAGAAGTGAGTAATGCACATAAACACACATAAGAAATACGCACACAAAAATAGAAACCAAAATAATCTTATTGACATAGCACAAAATAAATAGTAATTAATTTAAAAGTTGAAAACGATAAAAGATTTATGAAGAAAAATGAAAATAACTTAAAAGTTTTGCTTTGTAAATATGTAAGTACTAAATATAATATAGACACAAGTATTTAACTTGATCCAAATGATCAATAGTGGTTTACATTTACTATACATATATATACTACAGTGCCATTTCTATTAACATTTAATATTTTGTTGACTTCATTAAAATCAAAGAAACAGTAATAATTTTCTGATATTAAATTTTTGAACGTATGAAAAAATATTCTAAAAGAAAATGTTTTCATGTGTGTAATCAGATTTAAGTTTATAAGAGTAATTAGGAAGTTTCTTTGAAAATCTAGTACCTACTTCATGATTTTAAATATATATATATATATATATATATATATATATATATATATATATATATGATATTATCCCCTATCATATTTAGGATTGATAAAGATCTTTTATAACAATGCTGTGCATCAATGGTACAAGTCCCCATAGTAAGACCTGATTCCTTGTTACCATTGATTTTTTTTCTCTCTCTGGAGGATTTGGTGGCAGATGGAATTTCCATCTGGAAAAGTCCTTGCTGATCATTTTAGATAGTTTTAACGACTTAATCCTCCAGGGAGTTATAAAACCTTACTTGGTTACTTGGAATACTGCTAAATTGTAGTTCTTCAAGATAATTATTATGTCTTAAGGTACACTCAGTACCTTAAAAATTTGAAGAAGTAAAAATTCTATAAACATTATGATTGCAAGCATCGTGTTTATTCAATTAATATAGAAATAGTAAAGTGCATCTCAATAATTAAGCATGATAAACCATAGAAGACGGCTTTAATGGAAATAATGTATTAAGAAAATATCAGCATTTCTTTTATTTTAACTGCAGATACTTATAAAAATTGACATAATTTGTGATTAAAATGAAAGCACAATTCATTACTGAACATCTCTGGGTCATGAAAGGAAAGTAACTCATCTGAAATACTCCTGACCTTCAAAACTCTTTAATGAACCTCTAACTTAACAATCAGATAATGAAAAGAATTTTCTCAGCAATCTCACTATAACTTCTTATAAGGTTAGCAAAACCATAACCATTTTAAATTTAGCATATAGTAAACCTATTAATTATATAGTAGAAGTAAAAGTATTATAACCTATCCACATTTTCAATTAAGCAACTGTTTCATGCTGTATAGGTCTTTCATGCAGCATGTGTTTTGCACTAAACTTTTAAAGGCATTACATGAAATAGAAAACATGTGAAATAGAAAGCATGATTTAGTCAAATATTTTTGAGAAAATAGTACATCAAAACCATTTCTTTTTAAAATTTTTTTATTATTATTTTATTTATTTACATTTCAAATGCTATCCCGAAAGTTCCCTTTACCCCCCCCTCCACACACACACACCCCTGCTCCCCTACCCACCCATTCACATTACTTGGCCCAGGAGTTCCTTTGTGCTGGGTCATATAAAGATTGCAAGACCAAGGGGCCTGGCCGATTAGGCCATCTTCTGCTACATATGCTGCTAGAGACAAAAGCTCAGGGGGTACTGGTTAGTTCATGTTGTTGTTCCACCTACGGGGTAGCAGCCCCCTTCAGCTGCTTGGGTACTTTCTCTAGCTCCTCCATTGTGGACCCTGTGTTCCATCCAATAGCTGGCTGTGAGCATCCACTTCAGTGTTTGCCAGGCACTGGCATAGCCTCACAAGAGGCCCCTATATCAGAGTCCCTTCAGCAGAATCTTGCTGGCATGTGCATTAGTATCTAGGTTTGGTGGCTGATGATGGTATGGCTTCCCGGATGGGGTAGTCTCTGGATAGTCCATCCTTTCATCTTAGCTCTAAATTTTGTCTCTGTACCTGTATCCTTTCATGAGTATTTTGTTCCTTACTCTAAGGAGGAATGAATATCCACACGATGGTCATCCTTCTTGGTTTTCTTGTGTTTTGCATACTGTTTCTTGGGTATTCTAAGTTTCTGGGCTAATATCCGCTTATCAGTGAGTGCATATCTAGTGACTTCTTTTGTGACTGGGNTACCTCACTAAGGATGATATCCTCCAGATACATCCATTTGCCCAAGAATTTCACAAATTCATTGTTTTTAATAGCTGAATAGTACTCCATTGTGTAAATGTACCACAGTTTCTGTATCCATTCCTCTATTGAGGGACATCTGGGTTCTTTCCAGCTTCTGGCTGTTATAAATAAAGCTGCTATGAACATAGTGGAGCATGTGTCCTTATTACTAGTTGAAAGATCTTCTGGGTATATGCCCAGAAGAGGTATTGTTGGGTCCTCCGGTAGTACTATGTCCAATTTTCTGAGGAACCTCCAGACTGATTTCCAGAGTGGTTGTACTAGCTTGCAATCCAACCAGCAATGGAGGAGTGTTCCTATTTCTCCACAACCTCGCCAGCATCTGCTGTCACCTGAATTTTTAATCTTAGCCATTCTGACTGGTATGTCACAAATAATATAAAATCCTTTTGTGTGACTCTAACTAAGGAAGTGAAAGATCTGTATAATAAGAACTTCAAATCCCTAAGAAGAAATTGAAGAAGATCTCAGAAGATGGAAAGATCTCCCATGCTCATGGATTGGCAGGACTAACATAGTCAAAATGTCCATCCTGCCAAAAGCAATCTACAGATTCAATGCAATCCCCATCAAAATTCCAACCCAATTCTTCACAGAGTTAGAAAGGGCGATTGGCAAATTCATCTGGAATAATAAAAAACCTAGGATAGCAAAAACCATTCTCAACAATAAAAGAACCTCTGGTGGAATCACCATGCCTGACCTTAAACTGTACTACAGAGCAATTGTGATAAAAACTGCATGGTACTGGCACAGTGACAGACAAGTAGATCAATGGAATAGAATTGAAGATCCAGAAATGAATCCACACACCTATGGTCACCTGGTTTTTGACAAGGGGGCTAAAACCATCCAGTGGAAAAAAGATAGCATTTTCAACAAATGGTGCTGGCACAACTGGCAAATATCATGTAGAAGAATGAGAATTGATCCATTCTTATCTCCTTGTACAAAGCTCAAGTCTAAGTGGAGCAAAGACCTCAACATAAAACCAGAGACACTGAAATTGATAGAGGAGAAAGTGGGGGAAAAACCCTCAAAGATATGGGCACAGGGAAAAAAAATTCTCAACAGAACACCAATGGCTTGTGCTGTAAAATCAAGAATTGACAAATGGGACCTCATAAAATTGCAAAGCTTCTTTAAGGCAAAAGATACTGTCAACAAGACAAAAAGGCCACCAACAGATTGGGAAAGGATTTTTCCCAATATATACAAAGACCTCAAGAAGCTGGACTCCAGAAATTCATATAACCCCATTAAAAATGGGGTACAGAGCTAAATAAAGAATTCTCAACTGAGGAATATCGAATGGCTGAGAAACACCTGAAAAAATGTTCAACATCCTTAGCCATCAGGGAAATGCAAATCAAAACCATTTCTTAGTGACCGAATAACTGCACGTATTGACACACATCATCAAATTAATCTATGGTTTGATGTAAACATCAAAAGAAGCAAGCTGATAAAAATGAGTACAAGTACAATTATCTGTGACATGAATGACTGTGAATTATTAGGCCATATGAAGTATAAGTCTTCAGAAATTATTTTATGTAATTATTTTATGATGTTGAACCTTCAGTTGATGCATTCCCCAAGACTGATGACAAAGCATCACCATATGACAAAATGAAATAGACTGTCTCTTTTCCAATGGTAAAGTGTCTTTACTCTTTAAAATATTTTTCTACTACTATTATGTTTTGAGACATTTATTCATTCTATACCCCAGGCTGTCATGGAAATTGCAACAACTCTTACTAAGCCTTTCTAAGTTCTCAGATTATAAGTCTGAACTATCACACCTTTGTCTAAGTCTATAGATAATTTTATCTTTTGGCATATTAGAGTGAAAGAAGTATTAGAAGAACTGTTTCAGAAGAGATGATACATGTAATTAGAGAAGAATGTCAGACAGAAAACAAAATTTGTCTGCCCTAGAATTTGTGTTACTTATAATTATATTTTATTTTTATGTGAAAATAGATGAGGATGAAAAACTAGAGCTTTGCTAATGTTAAGAAAACGAGGCTTGTGAATACTGTAAATACAGGGAAAAAACATGATATTTTTTTAAATCAATTGTCTACGTGAAACCTGATACTGTGTATTGAACACAAAGCAACTTTTAAATATAAGTTAAGGCAAAACATCAAAATGGATGAAATGGCATGATCAGAATTTGAAGAGACTATTCTGAAGCATACATCACTTATTGAAATACAAAGGAAAGTGATAGAAATACTGACAATAGACTCTCAAGAACTAGTCCAATATTCTTATACTGAGCTACATTTACTTTCCTGATATTGGCATTAAACTCATTCTGTAGGCCAGGTTGCCTTCGAACTTGCAATCCTACCTTAGCATCATCAAAAGACATTATGGACCTATTTCAAGTGGTCCAGTGCAATACAAGTATATTTAAATGATACTTAGCTTAAATTAAACTCCTCAAGGTTTTCATTTTCTGACTTTTCAATTATTGTGAGAAAGTAATATACTCACAATGTTAAATTTTTATGAGTTATCTGCACATTTTCTGTATCTCTAGCAATCTGATTTGGGCATTAATGAAGTTATTTTGCCATCCTTACAGTGATTTAGAAAACTGAAATAATTTTCTCATCTTCTTGATATTTTATCCTTTACTTGGTTAATACTTTGATGAAGAATGCAGATAAGATTTTCACTAGTAAGTTACTAATCCTATATATTAAAATACCATTGTAAATAGGATTGAGACAAGGTCGACTGCTTAGAAGTATTTTTCCTATAAATTCTTATCTGAAAATCAAAATTATTGTTCCTTAATAATTGGGTCCACATACAAACCAATAATGTCAAACAAACTTAGACACCCCCCCATTGCCTCTCTTGAGATAAATTCAAATTACATATGAATATATTTTATCAGTTGCATGATTTAACCATGGGATATATAGAAACAGTAAATGATTTCTGGCCATTAAAAGCCAATCACATACCTTAATTTGCTTGGTGAATAAAAAGATAATTTTAAAACACCTGATAATTTGAAAAGAAGTCTTCAAATTCAATCAATGAAACATTAATGAAAATGTTTCAAAGGAAAACTATGAAGCAATATTTTCCAGCCACCTAATATAGTGTTTACAGACATTTACACATCCCATTGGCAACAACACTGATGGTAATTTGCATGTCTAATTGACATTTTGGTGGCAGTCAAGAGACTAGTTCATGTCTGAATGAATAAATAAATAAAATAATGTCATTATATGTTACTTAAAAGAACTAATGGAATTAGCATTTTACCAGTAGAAGTACTAACTGTGTAAAATCAAAACTGAAATTTATAAACTGTTTTTCAGCTCAGGGGATTTTTCTGAATTTATATGTAATTGTTTATGTACTACCGACTTTTAAACTCTGATTTAAATATTATCCATTTCTGTTTATAAACCAATTAATACAAAACACTATAAAATACTGTGTTAGGCAGTAGTTTTTCCTGAAATAAGGAACTAAATTGCCTCTACGTTCATATTAAAGGTTAAAAATTTATGACCTTAGTAAAATTGAATATAAAGACAGGTATAGATTCCCTATAGTTAATTAACCCATTGTTTTGAAATATGCCCAAATATGCTTTGCATTTTATAATAGCTTTATTTATTTATTTATTTATTTATTTATTTATTTATGTTTTTTTGAGACAGGGTTTCTCTGTATAGCCCTCACTTTCCTGGAACTCACTCTGTAGACCAGGCTGGCCCCTCTAACTCAGAAATCTGCCTGCCTCTGCCTCCCACGTGCTGGGATTAAAGGCATGCTCCACCACTGCCTAACTGACTTCCTTTTCTCTGCTCTAATTGTTGTATTATTTTTCTAATTCTTCAAAGACAATATTATATAGGACGCTGAAATATTTTATAAAATAAATAGATAGGTGCCCAGAACCTCAGCCTAGTAATAATGGGAACAATAATAGAATTTGATTCATATATATTTTATTTCTCTGATTTGTTGATAGTATTTTCTTCTGATTTATATTGTTTTACATATCTAGCAGGTATTGACATTTATGTCATAGCTGTTAACATCAATGATAAGTCACATTCTTCCAATGAGAGCTCTACCCTAAGTCAAAAGAGCTCAAGATATGGAAGAAAGGAAACAAACCAAAAATTGTGAAAGCCTGTGTTTCAAGGCTTTATCCAACTTTTATGACATGAGATCACTTCAAATAACTTTTCTTGGAAGGTAATATACATCAAAATCCCTAAAATGAACCTAAGGAGATAGCTTGATAAAGTGTTTGTTGCACAAGTGTAAGCAAGTACTTAAAATCCTCCAAACCCATGTAAAGATAACACATGTCTATAGACCCAGTATCCCTATAAAGAGATCAAAGGTATGAAGGAATGTATGCACAGGAAATTACCCAGGAATTTAGAGGTCAGCTATCCTGGCATACTAATGGTAAACAATAGAACAGAGAATTGTCTTGAACAATGAGGACTGGCATTTATGCTTCTCCATTAACTTCCACATGCATGGTGTGGCAAATTCACACATGCACACACATATGGACACACACACACACACACACACACATACACACCAAAACAGCAACAACAGTAACAACAAAAATAACATAAAGCACAAATCAAGAAGCAGGTGATGCAAGTTTTATTTGAAAATTTTCATTGACCATATTCATGGACATTAGGAAGCAATTGAAGCTTTAAGGTATCTTAGAATCAATGAGGTGATCAGGAACACTGGAGCAACTTTATCATCTATTAGTTGGTTACTTGATTAAGTGACAGGGAGAAGACAACTAAATTAGGTGAAAATTTTTAGTCATACATTTTGTTGACAGAAGACACCTTTGGATGGTAGGTAAAGGAAAGAGATAAAAGGTGAATATGAAGAGTGAATTACAGTATTTTCAGATTTAGAATTTGGTATTAAAGTATTATCTACTCAAAGTTAAAGATACACAGAATGAGACAAAGAGAAAATCCTGAGCAAATATAGATTTCCATTTGAGGATTACTTATCTAAATGGACAGATATGAATTTATTAAATTGTCCTTTTTAGTGGTGTTTAGCAATATCTCTTTTATGTTCTCTTTTTCCACTTTACCTTTTCTTACTGGAATAAATTTTTCTATTAATCATATATCAAGTTTATAATTCAGTTAAGCTCAAAAAAGAAAACTGGTAAAGGCCATTTGAATGAGTTCAACTTGGAACCATGATCTTGCTTTAGAATAGTTTTGATTAGTGAAATGTGCATTTATGACTGTGCTTTCTGCGTTCTTTGGAATACATTTGCTTCTGATATGCTTTTTTTTCCCAGTTGGTGTTGCTAAATGCCTCCTTAAAGGAAACAGCATACTTTTGCTATGCTGTGGCTTACTGTGCTATTATATCCTCACTTGGAGTGTGAGTATTCTATTGTTAATTTTTTTTAATGTATCAATTGCACATAATGATTGGCTTCATTATGGCTTTTTCACACGTGGCTATAATCTCTTTTCATCATGTTACTTCCATTTTCCTTTCTTGTTCTCTTCCATTTCTTCTTAACTCTTTTCTCCTCCTGACCTAGATAGACCCTTTCTATTGCAACATCTTTTCTATAGCTGTCTTTCTGAACTCTTCTTTGGTGACATACTGACTTTAATTAGGAGTATGGTTGAAATGTGCATGGACACTTTAGTAACAATAAAATGTTTCTCCCTTCTCCAGAAAGTATTGAATGTCTTTATATTAAAAGACCCACAACATGAGGACTACCCCATGTTCTGACTTAGGAGAGGTGACACCCTAAATCACTAATGAGAAATGGTCTTGATGCAAACCACAAGAGGACTTTTATTCCAGGCAAACTCTGGGGCCCACAGTCTTACATCGTTCAGGTTTAGAGGAATGTGGGCCCTGAGTAGCTAGAAGAGGGGGTATTTAAAGGAAGAAACCACAACACAAGGGTGTGTAGAGAGCATTGTTGGAAAATACCAAAAATACTAGTTAAGAGTCACAAGGAAGTGCAAAGTCACAAGAGTCACAATGAATACCTGGTATTTGTGCGGGTTATTTCTCAAGACAGTTTCTATGAGCCCCTAACAATAAAACATTTGCATAGCAGGTTCCAGGAGCCATCAGGGTGACTTTCTTTGAACAAATACTCCCTGAACCCAGGAAGCCACCAGTGGGTGGAGGAATGTTGCTATCTGTTTTATGATTAGCATGGCTTGGAACATTGAGTCACAAAGGTCACATTCTCAAGTCTGGGCCTAAAGGCCTAAAATTTTTGTTTTTATGCTATACTTTTTCAGTATCTTAAGGGAGAAATGGACTCCAACAACTTCTTACCTATACTTAAAACTCTTTTATAGATATGGGCTTAAAGTAAATTATGAGTTCTTTATGAAAACCTTTTGGGAGCTATTTTCAAGATCAGGAAGGGATCTATCAAATTATAAGTTAGTGAGTTATTTGTATATCCTCCAAGGTTAACTAATTTATTTAACACCTACATAAATGCTTTACCTGGATACTTTAACTATTCAAATGTTTAATTAATGACTCAGAAAAGTTACTAGATGTTGTAAAGCACAAAGCTCCTCCCATATGCTTCATTTTCTTTCAAGATATGACAGACTTTAGTTTTAAATGTTCACTTTAAAAATAATGTGATATAAAACCAAATTTGATGATTTTTATTCTTATTACACATATTTTATGTATATCTGTTTGTGTATGTGCATATATGTATGTGTTTATGTGCATCTGAAAACATATAACATATAAACACTCATCATCACTGCTGAAGTATGCTCAAACAAGCTTTTGATAGTTTAATAATGAGAAAAAAGTTTAATGTGTCCTGATTGAAAATATAGGCAAATATGTTCAGTGTTTACGCATGTGAAAGATACAGATGTTTAGGCACTATTACAAATTTTGAAAACATATTTCATTCTGTAACTACAGACAGTAAATGGTTCACATTCCATTTGTGTCTTATCTGAACATCTTAAAGTGAGAATGAGAGAGACAGAAAAGTTTGGAGGCCTTATTGAATCAGAAAAGTGGATAAAATACAATGGGTTGGTCAGTTTAAGTGTGATTAGGCTAGCTGTATTTGCTAGCTGGTAGTTCACAATGCTAGAATTCTATCTTCCTGAGGAGACTGAAAGTCAGAAGTATCATCTTTCCTAATGATTATGCTTCAAAGGAAAGGCTCTCAAGTATTTGAGAGAGATGCTTCTGAGTTGCAAGAGACATTTCTTCACAGTTGTGAGGACCTTTTAGTAAATGCACTGAGAAATTGGAATCTGGTGCCTGTCATCATGTGTTGAATAGAACAAATAGTCCATTTTCTTTCTCAATTGAACTTTCTGAGGCAGAAATTTTAATGGGTTGTCTGGGGTTATAGTAAGGACACAGCCTTTGCTCTATGGTTTGGCCAAGTCTCCAAGTGCAGTAGTATGGAAAGAGCTGACAAGCAAATATACTACCTCACACATCCTTAAAATTCTAACAAAGGGTATAGTTAAGGCCTCAGATGAATGTAATTTAAAACAATATTGAATGTTTGAATGCAAAAATGCTTAAAGAGTATGTCTTGCTTGGAAAGATCAAATCATTGCACATAGGCAACTTCAGAGATAGCAGTATATTATGATGTGTTTATAAAAAGATAAATGCTATAGGAGTATTTTCTATGTATGTGTGGTGAGGTTTGGGGGAAGGGGGTGCCAAGGCATCCCTTACCCCTGAGACAAACCACATGATGGTATAGCATAGAATAGAGTTTATTTAGGTCATGGGGAGGGAAGTTAAGAGAGTAGTAGAAGCCGGGCATGGTGGCACATGCCTTTAATCCCAGCACTTGGGAGGCAGAGACAGGCGGATTTTTGAGTTCGAGGCCAGCCTGGTCTACAGAGTGAGTTCCAGGACAGCCAGGGCTAAACAGAGAAACCCTGTCTCGAAAAAACAAACAAACAAACAAACAAACAAAAAAGAGAGTAGTAGAGACAGAGAAGGGGAGAAAGAAGGAGAGAGTAGGAAAGTAGAGGCTGGTGATGACCACATGCAGAGAGGGGGGAAAGTGAATGTGGAAAGAGGCAAGATTAGGAAAGTAAGAGAAAATAAGACAGAGAGGAGGGGTCAAGGGTCCCCTTTTATAGTGGGCCAGGCCTACAGGGCTGTTGCATGTTACTGTTGGGGGCGGAGTCCAGACAGAATGTTAACTACTTACTGGTGCTCTGAATATAAAGGAAGGAGAACAGTTTTCACATGGAATCATGAAAATCAAAGCTTTTATAATTCATAGTTATCAGGTCTAAAACAATGCAAAACTCACATACAAAATTTAAAATAATTCATTAAGGAATGAGTATAGGAATCAGTTAAAAAGAAATAAAAATTCCTCATAAAATATATTCATGAATGTGAAGTTTCTCTGAGGAAATTAAACTTGAATTATAAGTGAATATGTGTAATATGGGTTTTGATGGAATACATTGTGTGAATAAATAATTTTTTTTATAAAAATAAGAGTAATAAATACACATATACATACATACACACATATATTCATACAGTCTTGAAATTGTATAACAAACAAATGTTCAAAGTTTAAAAAGTTAACATATCTTCATATCTTCTGATCTGCAATTTCATCCAAGCAGCAGATTATATACTCCAGTTCTCCCCCCAAAAACTCCCCACACCCAGAGACAGCTTGACCCCCAGTAGTTCTGAAACTACCAGGTTCACAAGTAAGACAGTCCTGCTATAATACCTGGCCTAACTGGGACCCCACCCAGGCCCAGTGGATGCAGGACCTCCTGCCCCTGCTGAGACACATATACTTCCTGTCCAAAATTGCATGCAGGAACAGATCATGTTCTACAGCCTCAACCAACCCTGCTCCCTTCCCCAGAGCTTCCTTCCCCAGAGTCAGTTTGATCTTCCAGAATTCCTAACAAAACCAGACAGGTAAGACCCCCATACCCCAATAGTTGGACTAACTGGGTTACCCCAAACTCTGGGAGCCTAGAGGACAGAGGACTTCCTTCCCTACCAGAGACGCATCTTCCTAGTAGGCCTGAAACTATGCATAAGAATAGATCATGTGCTACAGTAGCCCCCCCCATTCCCTCTCCCAAATTCTGGGGCAAACACCCAGAGACAACTTGATTCCCAGGAGTTCTGACACAATCTGGGTCACAGGATATCCTTCAGAGCCAGGATCATAGAATAGGCACTCTAGATCTCTTCCCACACTCAGAAACAACTTGACATCAAGAGGTCCATCATAATCAGGTTCACAAGAGAAACAGACTCCAATCAGAGACAGCAAGGTCAGTTAACACCAGAAATAACCAGGTAGCAAGAGACAAGCTCAAGATCATAAGCAATAGAAAACAATACCACTTGGCACTCTCAGAAACCAGTTCTCAACACCACAGAAATCTCTGTGTACCCTAAAATACTTGAAAAGCAAAATTCTGTTCTAAAAGCTCATCTTATGAAGGTGATAGAGGACATAAAGGAGCACATATATAATTCCCTAAAAGGAATAGTGAGGAACAGAGATAAACAGATAGAAGCACTTAAAGAGCAAACAGGTAAGAAAATACAGGAAAGCACAATCAAACAGGTGAAAGATTTGGACAAAGTCAGCCAAGGTCTAAAAATAGAAATAGAAAAAATAAATAAATCACGTGAGATCACCAGCTTGTCTGCTTTTCTAAAGACCCCACAATTTAAAGGCTTCCCAGGAGTTCTGCTGTCCACAGGGCAACAGGTAAGGGACCCTCCCAAATAAATACAGCAGCTAGGAACTCCAAGGAGCCCAGCCAGAAGCCATCACTCACCCAAACACCCACCCTCTGTATTCCACTGTCCTACCAGACTACACCTACTGCCAGGGCAGGTCATCAGCTTGTCTGCTCCTCTGAAGACATCACAATCGGAAGACCTCTCAGGAGTTCTGCTGCATGCAGGGTAACAGGGCAATATACTCAATAGTCTGAAGGCCTCCCAGGAGTTTCAGGCATGCATGTAAACAGACCCTCTAAAGTTCTTGAGGAGTTATGCTGCACACAGGGAAACAGACCCTGGAGTTGGAAGGTGTCCCAGGATAACAGCTACATGCATAGAAACAGCTTGACTGCTGCTCTGAAGACCCAACAGTCTAAAGGCCTCCCAGAAGATCTGTTTGCATGCAGGGCAACAGATCAGCATCTTATCTACCCCAGAGACAGCATTACAGTCTGAAGGCCACCCAGGAGAGCTACTGCAGTCAGGCTAACAGGTCACAGGTATTATACATGTCCCTCTGAAGAACACATAGTCTGAAAACTGCACAGGAGGTATGCTGTATCAGAGTCACAGTCCTCCTAGGAAACCTGCAGCAATTCAGGAACACAAGAGTCAGGCTCAAGAAATAGAAAGTAATACTAGCTAACACCAGAGATAACCAGATGGTGAAATGAAAGCACAAGACTATAAACAACAAAAGCCAATATAATTTGGCATCATCAGAACCCATTTCTCACACAACAAGCCCTGGATACACCGACACACCTCAAAGTCAGGAAGGTAACCTAAAATCCTATTAGATAATAAAATCCTGAAGATAATGCAGTCCTTGAAAGATAGTATAAATAACTCCCTGAAAGAAATAAAAGAAAACATGGGTAAACACCTAGAAGGCCTTAAAGAGGAAACAAATAACTTAAAGCAATACAGAAAAACACAAAGAGATGAAGGAACTGAACAAAGTGGTCCATCTAAAAGTGGAAGTAGAAAAAATAAAGAAAACACAAATGGAGGTAACCCTGGAAATGGAAAACCTAGGAAAGAGGTCAGGAACTACAGATGAAAGCAATTACCAATAGAATACAAGAGACAGAAGAGAGAATCTCAGGTGTAGAAGATACCTTAGAAGATATTGGCACAACTGTCAGAGAAAATTCAAAATATAAAACATCTCCAAACCCCAAACATTCAGAAAATTCAAGATACAATGAAGAGACCAAATCTAAGAATAATAGGAATAGAGGAGAGCTAAGATTCCCAGGTCAAATAGCCCCAAAACATCTTCAACAAATCATAGAAGAAAATTTCCCCCACCTATAGAAAAAGGTGGCAATAAATGTACAAGAAGCCTGTAGAACAGCAACCATATGGAGCAGAAAAGAAAATCCTCTTGTCACATAATAATCAAACCACTAAATACACAGAACAAAGAAAGAATATTAAAAGCTGTAACAGAAAAAGGCAAGTATCATATACAGGCAGGCCTAGCCAAAGTACATCAGACTTCTCAACAGAGATACTAAAATCAAGAAGAACCTGAACAGATATCATGCAGACCCTAAGCAAACATAAATCCTAGGCCAGGCTACTATACCCAGCAAATCTCTCAATCAACATAGATGGAGAAACCAAAATATTCCAGGAAAAAAAAACAAACATAAATAATATCTACCTACCTATCCAACTCTACTAAGAATTCTAGGGGAAAAATTCCAACAAAATGGGGTATCTACACCAATGAAATAAAGATTTTAATCATCTCACAAAGAAACCAAAAGGAGAGAATCACTTGCACATAATGCTACCTACAACAACAAAGATAACTAACAATCATCTGTCTTTAATAACTTTCAACATCAATAGATTCAATTCTCCAATAAAAAGGTATAATCTAACATACTGGATATTCAAACTGGATCCAGCATTTTGCTATATACATGAAAAAAAAGAAAGAAAAAGAGAAAGCCCTCAATAACAAAGAACAGAAACTTCTCCAGAATAAAAGGCTGGAAAAATATCTTCCCAAAAAATGGTCCCAAGAAACAAGATGGTGTTGCCATCCTAAAATCCAATAAAATATAGTTCCCACAAAAATTATCAAGGATGACTGGGAAGGACACTTCATATTCATCAATGGAAAAATCCACCAAGAAAATGTCTCAATTCTGAACATCTATGCCCCCAAAGCAAGGGCATCCACATTCATAAAAGAAACTTTATTAAAGCTAAAAAAAATACACATTGAACCCCACACAATAACAGTGGGCAATTTCAACAACCCACTCTCACCAATGGACAAGTCACTGAAAGATACACTAAAGAGAGACACAGTGAAACTAAGAAAGATTATGAACCAAATGGAATTAACAGATATTTACAGAACATTTCACCCTAAAACAAAAATAATACACCTACTTCTCAGTACTTTATGGTACTTTCTCAAAAATTGACCATATAATCAGACATAAAACAAGACTTAACCAATACAAGAAGATTGAAATAATCCTATGAATACTATCAGATCACCATGGAGTAAACAACAGAAAACCCACAAACCCATAAAAACTGAACAATTTTTTACTCATTGATAACTTGGTTGGGAAGAAATAAGGAAATAAATTAAAGACTTCAAAGAATTCAATGAAAATGATGACACAGCATACTTAACTTATGGGACACAAGGAAAGCAGTGCTAAGAGGAAAATTTATAACACTAAGTGCTTTTACAAAGAAATTAGAGAGAGCCTAAAGTAGCAGTAGCAACATAACAGCACACTTGAGGGCTCTAAAAAAAAAAAGAGAATCTAATACAAATAAGAGTAGTAGATGGTAGGAAATAGGCCCAAAATTAACCAAAGAGAAACAAAGAGAAAAATAAAAACAATCAACAAAGCCAAAAGCTGGTCCTTTAAGAAAATCAACAAAATAGATGAACCACTACCCAAACTAACAAAAGGGCAAAGAAACGGTATCCAAATGAACAAACTCAGAAATGAAAAGGGAAACATAAAAAAGGGTTCTGAGAAAATTTTAAAAAATCATCAGAAAATACTACATAAGGCTATACCCAACAAAACTGTAAAATCTAGATGAAATGAGTCATTATCTTGACAGGTACCAGGAAAAAATGTTAAAAGAAGAGCAAGTAAACAATCTAAACAGGCCCATATCACCTAAGGAAATAGAAATACTCATTAAAAATCTCCCAACCAAAAAAAGCCTAGGACTAGATGGATTTAGTGCAGAAATCCAACAGACCTTCAAAGCATATTAATGACAACACTTTTCAAACTATTCCAAAAAATAGAAACAGAAAGAATATTACCTAATTCATTCTATGAAACCACAACTATTCTGATAACTAAGCCACATAAAGACAAAGCAAAGAAAGAGAACTTCAGACCAATTTTCCTTATGTATACTGACACAAAATACTCAATAAGATTCTTGCAACCCGAGTGTAAGAACACATCAAAATGATCAGTCACCATAACCAAGTAGACTGCATCCCAGTGATGCTGCAATTGTTCAATATTCAAAAATCCATCAGTGTAATCCACTATTGAAACAAATACAAAGAAAAAAAAAACACATAATCATCTCATTAGATTCTGAGAAAGCATTTGACAAAATGCTGTTCATGATAAGTCTTGGAAAGATCAGGGATTAAAGGCCCATACATAAACATAACAAAAACAATATACAGCAAATCACTAGCCAACATCAAACTAAATGGAGAGAAACTTGAAGCAACCCCACTAAATTTAGGGGCTAGGCAAGGCTGCCAAATCTTTCCCTAAATATTAAATATAGTACTCAAGTCCTA
The DNA here is from genome assembly GCF_900095145.1 of Mus pahari. Lineage (NCBI taxonomy): Eukaryota > Metazoa > Chordata > Mammalia > Rodentia > Muridae > Mus > Mus pahari. The sequence goes on along the minus strand of NC_034613.1, from coordinate 102,758,337 downwards.
GCCAGACCAATTAGACAACAAAAGGAAGTCAAAGGAATAAAAATTAAAAAGGAAGAAGTCAAAATATCACTATTTTCAGATGATATGATAGTATATTTAAATAACCACAAAAATTCCACCACAGGAATATTAAGTCTGGTAAACAACTTCAGCAATGTGGCTGGATACAAAATTAACTCAAACAAATCAGTAGACTTTCTCCACTCGAAGAATAAATGGGCTGAAAAAGAAATTAGGAAAAACCCTTCACAATGGTCGCAAATAATATAAAAATCTTGGTGTGACTCTAACCAAGCAACTTAAAGATCTATATGACAAGAACTTTAAGTCACTGAAGAACAGAATTGAAGATCTCAGAAGATGGAAAGATCTCCCTTGCATATATTGGCAGGATTAATATAATATAAATGGCCATCTTACCAAAAGCAAACTACAAATTCAATGAAATTCTCATCAAAACTCTAACTCAGTTCTTCACAGAGATAGAATAATTCTCAACTTTATCTGGAATAACAAAACAACCTAGGATAATGAAAAGAATTCTCAACAATAAAAGAGATTCTATGGGAAGCACCATCTCTTACCTCAAGCTCTACTACGTAGCAATAGTGATAAAAACTGCATTGTATTGGTACAGAAACAGACAGCTAAATAAATGGAATATAATTGACAACCCAGAGATAATTCCACACACCAATTATCACTTGGTCTTAGAATGTTAGAGATGTGAGTAATCTAAGAAGATAAAACCATCCAGTGGAAAAGAGAAAACAAATGGTGCTGTTTCAACTGGTGGTCTGCATGTAGAAAATGCCAATCTTCTTTTATTTCCTTGTATAAAGTTCTAGTCAATATGGCATCAATGGGAGTGGAGGCCCTTGGTCTTGTGGAGGCTTTATGCCCCAGTATAGGGGAATGATATAGGCAAGTGGTGGGGGGAATACCCTCTGAGCGGCCAAGCACACAGGCGATGGGATGGGTGATTTGTGGAGGGGAAACTGGAAAGGAGAACAATATTTGAAACAATAAATTAATTAAAATAATTTAACATATAGGGTAAAACACCCTTAGAGTGGCATATACTCATTTCATAACATTTCATACATCAGTGGAGGGAATTTGGGAAGCAAGACCAGTGGGAACAAGGATTATTTCCAGTTGTTCTGACATTTTGTTTAATCAGAAATAAACATGACAACAGAGACATATGTTAACACTGGGTAATAATAAATGCTGTGTTATCTTGTTTACTGTATTTCCAATAAAGTTAAAGATGTTTTTAAAGGCAGCTGTGTCTGCGTGAATGAGTATACTGTCTGAATCATAAACTATACAGTAAGATTCATTTCCAAAAATGAGAAATCAAGATGTTTCATTTGGCAAATATATTTATAATTAAAATAATAAGGGTAGATAACATTTCTCACAATTTTTTGGCTGCAGAACACCAAGAGTAACCTGTTTTTAAATTGGAATGTTGATTGTTTCTTTTAACACTTTGTAGGCTTTAATTCATACAATGATTACTGTGATAGTAAATAAAGGGTGGGAAAGTTCTTTGAAATGTATTTAAAAATTTATTACACTCAGATATATATTATATGTTTCAGAACACATTCCAATTCTCATTACTTCAAAATGCCTCTCGAAAATCTATTAATGCAGCAATAGCACAATTAATGCTTATTATAATTTAAAAACCAAACAAAACACAGTCTTAGAGATGTAAATAATAACTTGTAAGGGTGGACAATATCACATATTTATGATTTATGAGGGTTTCCTCAATAGTAGTATTTTCTTGGACTTGATTAATGTTATTTTAATAGTTATACATTAGTAGACATGCAAAGCAGCAAGAATTTGATGCAAGAAATAAATTGATATTTGGTATTATCTATAATACATGTAAGTTTATAAATGTGTAGGAGAAAATTGTGGAGGAAAGGGGATTTTAGTAACTGCTATCTATGTGGACCACAAGAAGAAGAAGAACTTTACATTTATATGATTAGCATAGTAGTATGCCTATGTTGATACTAACAGCAACCTGTGTTTTGTTTTACTTTTAATTTATGGTACAATTTATTAATGTGATTTTAAAATATTTTATTTAAGAACATTGCAATGAATACACTAAAGGTTCATATACATTTTGCCATGTATTTATATATTATGTGTATATATATAATTAGATATTTCTTTATTTACATTTCAAATGTTATCCCTTTCCTAGATTCCCCTCTGAAAATCCCCTATCCTCTCCCCCAACCCCTGTTCCCCAACCACTACTAATTCCTGGCCCAGGCATACCCCTATACTGGGCATAGAACCTTCACAGGACCTAGAGCCTCTCCTCCCATTGATGATTGAGAAGGCCATTCTCAGCTACATATGCAGCTAGAGCCATGAGTCTCTCTGTGTGTTTTCTTTGATAGGTGGTTTAATCCCAGGGAGCTCTAGCATTACTGGTTACTTCATATTGTTGTTCTTCCTAGGGGGATAAAAGCCCTTCAGCTCCTTGGGTACTTTCTCTAGCTCCTCCATTGGAGACCCTGTGTTCCATTTAATGGATGACAGTGAGCATCCACTTATATATTTATCAGGCTCTGGCAGAGCCTCTCAGGAGACAGCTATATCAGACTCCTGTCTGCAAGCTCTTGTTGGCAACTGAAATAGTGTCTATGGGATGGATCCCTAGGTGGGGCAGTTTCTGGATGGTCATGCATTCAGTCTCTTCTCCAAACTTTGTCTCTGTAACTCTTTCCATTGGTATTTTGTTCTGCTTTCTAAGAAGGATCGAGGTGTCCACACTTTGGTCTTCTTTCTTTTTGAGTTTCATGTGGTTTGCAAATTGTATCTTGGGCTATCTGATCTTCTGGGTTTATATCCACTTATCAGTGAGTGCATATCATGTGTGTTCTTTTGTGATTGGGTTAACTTACTTAGGATGGTATACTCCAGATCAATCCATTTGTCTAAGAATTTCATGAATTCATTCTTTTTAATAGCTGAGTAGTAATCCATTGTGTAAATGTACCACATTTTCTGTATCCATTCCTCTGTTGAAGGACATCTGGGTTCTTTCCAGCTTCTGGTTATTATAAATAAGGCTGCTATGAACATAGTGGAAAATGTTTCCTTATTACAAGTTGGAGCATCTTCTGGGTATATGCCCAGGAGTGGTATTGCTGGATCTTCCAGTAGAACTATGTCCAATTTTCTGAGGAACTGCCAAAATGATTTCCATAGTGGTTGTACCAGCTTGCAGTCCCACCAGCAATGGAAGAGTGTTCCTCTTTCTCCATAACCTTGCCAGCACCTGCTGTTACCTGAGTTTTTGATATTAGCCATTCTAACTGGTGTGAGGTGGAATCTCAGGGTTGTTTTGATTTGCATTTCCCTGATGATTAAGGAATTGGAACATTTTTTTAGGTGTTTCTCAGCCATTCAGTATTCCTCAGTTCAGAATTTTTTGTTTAGCTCTTTACCCCATATTTAACATGGTTATTTGGTTTTGTGGAGTCCAACATCTTGAGATATATATATATATATTGGATATTAGCCCCTATGGGATTTAGGATTGGCAAAGATCTTTTCCCAATCTGTTGGTTACCATTTTGTTTTCTTGATGTGTCCTTTGACTTACAGATGCTTTGCAATTTTATGAGGTCCCATTTGTAAATACTTGATCTTATAGCACAAGCTATTGTTTTTCCATTCAGGAATGTTTCCTCTGTGCCCATGTGCTTGAGACTCTTCCCCACTTTCTCTTCTATGAATTTCAGTGTATCTGGTTTTATGTGGAGTTCCTTAATCCACTTAGACTTGAGCTTTGTACAAGGAGATAAGAATGGATCAATTCACATTCTTCTACAAGCTAACTGATGGTTTAGCCACCACCATATGTTGAAAATGCTGCCTTATTTCCACTGGATGGTTTTTTACCTCCTTTATCAAGACAAAGTGACCATAGGTGTGTGGGTTCATTTCTGGGTCTTCGATTTTATTCCATTGATGTACCTGTCTGTCACTGTACCAGTAACATGCAGATTTTATCACAGTTGCTCTATAGTACAGCTGGAGATAGAGGATGATGATACCACTGGAAGTTCTTTTAGTGTTGAGAATAGTTTTTGCTATCCTAGTTTTTTTTTTGTTGTTGTTGTTGTTGTTATTCCAGATGAATTTGCAAATTGCCATTTCTAACTTTGTGAAGAATTGAGTTGGAATTTTGATGGGGATTGGATTGAATGTGTAGATTGGTTTCAGCAAGATAGCCATTTTGATTATATTAACCCTGCCAATCCATGAGCATGGGAGATCATTCCATCTTCTGAGATCTTTTTCGATTTCTTTCTTCTGAGACTTATCTTATAGATCTTTCACTTCCTTAGTTAGAGTCACACCAAGGTACTTTATATTATTTGTGATTATTTTGAAGGGTGTTGTTTCCCTAATTTTTTTCCTCAGACTGCTTATCCTTTGTGTAAAGAAAGGCCACTGATTTTTTCTTTTAGTTAATTTTTTATCCAGCTACTTCACTGAAGTTGTTAACAGGATTAGGAGTTCTCTAGTGGAATTTTTGGGGTCATTTAAATAAACTATCATATCATCTGAAAAGAGTGATATTTTGACTTCTTCATTTCTAATTTGTATTCCTTTTATGTCCTTTTGTTGTCTAATTGCTCTGGCTAGGTATTCAAGTAATATTTTGAATAGGTAGGTAGAGAGTGGGCAGCCTTGTTTAGTCCTTTATTTTAGTGGGATTGCTTCAAGTGTCTCTCCATTTAGTTTGATGTTGTCTACTGTTTTGCTGAATATTGCCTTCATTATGTTCATGTATGGGCCTTGAATTCCTGATCTAAGATTTTTATCACGAATGGGTGTTGGATTTTGTTAAATGGTTTCTCAGCATCTAATGAAATGATTATGCCATTTTTGTCTTTGAGTTTGTTTATGTAGTGGATTACATGGATGGATTTCCTTACATACAACAATCTCTGCATCTCTGGAATGAAACCTATGTGGTCATAATGGATGATTGATTTGATGTACTCTTAAATTCTGTTTATGAGAAATTTTGCATCTCTATTCATAAGGGAAATTGGTCTGAAGTTCTCTTTCTTTGTTGGGTCTTTGTGTGGTTTAGGTGTCAGAGTAATTGTGGCTTCATAGAATGAATTGGGTAGAGTACCTTCTATTTCTATTTTGTGGACTAGTTTGAGGAGTATTGGAATTAGGTACTCTTTAAAAGTCTGATTGAACTCTGCATTAAACCCATCAGGTCCTGTGCTTTTTTGGGTTGGAATAATATTAATGATTATTTCTATTTCTATAGAGGATGTGGGAGAGTTTAGATCATTAGCCTTATTCTGATTTAACTTTGTGCCTGGTATCTGTCTAGAAAATTGTCTATTTCATCCAGGGTTTCCAGTTGTTTTGAGTATAGACTTTTGTAGTAGGATCTAATGATATTTTGGTTTTCTTCTGTTGTTATTTCTCCCTTTTCATTTCTGATTTCATTAATTAGGATACCGTCCTTGTGCCCTGTAGTTAGTCTGGCTAAGGGTTTGTCTGTTTTGTTGATTTTTTTCAAAGAACCAGCTCCTGGTTTGGTTGATTCTTTGTATAGTTCTTTTTGTTTCTATTTGGTTTATTTCAGCACTGAGTTTGAATATTTCCTGTGTCTACTCCTCTTGGGTGAATTTGCTTCTTTTTGTTCTAGAGCTTTTAGGTGTTCTGTCAATCTGTTGGTGTATTCTTTCTCCAGATTCTTTTTGGAGGCACTCAGAGCTATGAGTTTTCCTCTTAGACTGTTTTCATTGTTCCCCATATGTTTGGATGTGTTGTGGCTTCATGTGTGGCAGTGGGTATGGGGGAAAAGAGGGGAGTGGGAGAAAACTGGTGTCCCACCAGAGCTCCAGTGGACACATATGGACACAGAAGACTGCTGCACACTTTCCACATGGTCCGGGTGGGTATCTGGCTGTGTCAATCCACTGACCCCAGATTGGTGGGTAGTGGACAAGGGGCAGTCCGTGACACCAGGTTCCCAGCTTTGAGCATTCCATACACCAATGGACACCACAGAAGAGATGAGAACAGAATGAGGGCCCCGCAGGCAGCTCATCAGCACCATGACCAAAGGTAGGAGAGGGCAGGGGGAGAGTACTCATGATGGTTCCCACTGGGGTGAGAATCCTTGGTCTAGTCTGTGGCTGGAGTGCAGGAAGCCCTTCTGGTAGGGTGTTAGAAGTGGTTTGTTAGGAGAAAGCCTGTCGTATCATTCAAGCAAGGCAGGCCTTGATGAGCCGAGACAGTCTATGGTTTTAGAGCTTTATTGTAGAAAGGCAGGGAGAAAAAGAGAAGGTAGAAAGAGAGAGAAGGACAGAGGATGAGAGAGTAAAAATGGTAAGAGCTTAAAGAGAGCAAGGAGGGGCCAAGCAGCACCTCTTATAATGAGCTGGGATTTCAGGTAATTGTGGGGAGGAGTATACCTGGATATAGTCAGGTAACTCTCGAGGTGGAGACTAGCCAGAATGCCAGAAGCGTGGAACATTGTATCCATGACTTATAGCCATAGAATTATGGAGTTGGGGACTCTGTGGTATCAGGCACCTGGCTCTGGGAACTTGGTTTGCTTTTCCATCCCTTATAGAGTTCTCTACTGAGTCGCTGATGCAAGCCTCATTCAACCACAGCTTCATTTTCATTAAACTCTGTAAAAGTCTTTAATTTTTTTTTCTTTATTTCTTTCTTGACCATATTATCACTGAGTAGAGTGCTGTGGGCTTTCTATCACTTATGTTGTTATTGAAGAACAGTCTTAGTCAGTGGTGATCTGTTAGGATGCATGGGATAATTTCAATATTTTTGTATATGTTGAGGCCTTTTTTGTGATCAAATACATGGTCAATTTTGGAGAAAGTACCATGAAGTGCTGAGAAGAAGGTATATCATTTTGTTTAGGATAAAATGTTCTGTAGATATCAGTTAAATCCATTTGTTTCATAACTTCTGTTAGTTTCAATGTGTCTCTGTTTACTTTCTGTTTCTAGTATCTGTACCTTGCTGAGAGTGGGGTGTTGAAGTCTCTCACTATTATTGTGTGAGGTGCTATATGTGCTTTGAGCTTTACTATAGTTTCCTTAATGAATGTGGATGCCCTTACATTTGGAGAATATATGCTCAGAATTGAGGGTTCATCTTGGTAGATTTTACATTTGATAAGTATGAAGTGTCCCTCCTTGTCTTTTTTGATAACTTTAGGCTGAAAATCGATTTTATTCAATATTAGAATGGCTACTCCAGCTTGTTTCTTGAAATAATTTCCTTGGAAAATAGTTTTCAAGCCTTTTACTCTGAGATAGTATCTGTCTTTGTCACTGAGGTGGGTTTCTTGTAGGCAGCAAAATATTGGGTCCTGTTGACATAACAAGTCTGTTAGTCTATGTCTTTTTATTGGGGAATTGAATCCATTGATATTAAAAGATGTTAAGGAAAAGTCATTGTTGCTTCCTGTTATTTTTGTTGTAAGAGTTGGAATTTTGTTTGTGTGGCTACCTTTTAGATTTGATGAAGGGTTACTTTCTTGCTTTTTCTAGAGCCTAGTTTCTCTCCTTGTGTTGGAGTTTTCCCTTTATCGTGTTTTGAAGGGCTGGATTTGTGGAAATATATTGTGTAAATTTGGTTTTGTCATGGAATACCTTTATTTCTCCATCTATGTTAATTGAGAGTTTTGCTGGATATAGCTGCCCAGGCTTGCATTTGTGCTTTCTTAGGATTTATATGACATTTGCCCAGAATCTTCTGGCTTTCATAGGCTCTGGGGAGAAGTCAGGTGTTGTTCTGATATGTCTGCCTTTATATGTTACATGACCTTTTTCCCTTACTGTTTTTAATATTCTTTCTTTGTTTTGTCCATTTGGTATTTTGATTTTTATGTGATGGGCAGAATTTCTTTTCTGGTCCAAACTATTTGGGGTTCTGTAGGCTTCTTGTATGTTCATGGGCATCTCTTTCTTTAGGTTAAGGTAGTTTTCTTCTATAATTTTATCTTTCTTCTCATCAATACCTATTATCCTTAGGTTTGGTCTTCTCATTGTGTCCTGGATTTCTTGTATGTTTTGGGTTAGTATCTTTTTGCATTTTGCATTTTGATTGTTGTGTGAATATTTTGTATGGTATCTTCTGCACCTGAGATTCTCTCTTCTATCTCCAGCATTCTATTTGTTATGCTTGCATCTATGGCTTCTGACTTCTTTCCTAGGTTTTCTATTTCTAGAGTTATTTCCTTTTGCAATTTCTTTATTGTTTCTAATTCCATTTTTAGATACTGGATGGTTTTGTTCAATTCTTTTGCCTGTTTGGATGTGTTCTCCTGTATTTCTTTAAGGGAGTTATTTATGATCTTATTATTATACCTCCATCATCATCATGAGAAGTGACTTTAGATCCATGTCTTGCTTTTCTGGGGTGATGGTATATCCAGGAGTTGTTATGGTGGGAGATTTTGGTTCTGATGAGAAGGGAGATAAATATAATATTTTCACTAATGGGTTGGTTATAGTTTGAAATATGCATGAACACATACTAAATGAATATAGAAGTGCTATTATATTTCTAAAAGAAGATTATTAAAGGGATGTGGTCCAAGAAAGTGTATGGGATATGTATTCAAATAAAAAAGTGAATAATTATGTAGAATAAGTGGATCAATCATTCAAGGGTGTATGGATCAAATGCTAATGGATGAGTATGATGATATAAAGGGTATTTCACATTAAAATACATTTTATGCTACCTAAAAATTAATAAAAGGTAAGCAAATTCAAAACTGAAGTAAATAACTATGAACGTGATAGCTATCTTTTTTGTTTACTTTTTAATATTATTTTCTTTATTTATATTTCAAATGCTATCCCGAAAGTTCCCTATACCCC